>NC_136646.1:12584626-12664626 GCF_949748355.1 Melanostigma gelatinosum
TCTGCTCTGCTAAAAGGACCTCTTCCGCTTCAACAGAATTAGTTTAGCGTTTCCTGTGGCTTAGTTGAAGAAGAAGTAATTTCTGTCTGTTCGTGCACTGCCTAGGAAGTAGTTGTTGCAATAGCATATGGGCCAAAGTTATCTATTTGATTAAGTGTATTAGAATGAGTGTCATTTATAGAGGTCCTTCCTTGTAAGATCTTTGCATAGTTTGAAAGGGAGAATGCTGATGAATTTTGCAGTTGTTTCAGCAGCTTGCACTTAATACTTATCAAATGCTGTGAACCCAACTTCATGTTTTGCAACTTTTTCTACTGCGCAGAACTGCACCGTTGATCCCTTTTATTCTCTTTGAACGGCACATGTGTTTCTTTTCAATTTGTATCCCCCTGTGACTGTCATTTTTTGAAGGCCTATTCCTACTCTTGTGTAGCTGTTATGAATCACTATTTTTGCACTTGTTTTGTACACTTAATAAAAAAAGAACATTGCTTTGCTCCAGTAATGCAATTTGCTGTGTTCATTATGCTGATGCAGCTTGGAGTCTAGCATCCCACATGCTGATACCTCAGTGTATCTGCACATAATCAATCTCTTGCTGCATGCAGCTGTAGTGGCATGTATAAACCAACAGAGGGCACTCATCCTTTGTGCAGTGCTTAGACTGTAAACACATCAGTGGTGAGATATGTACATTTAACCTGTATTAGCTTCTAGTATGTTGGGTAAGCTTCGGCTCAGCTATTGAAATACTGTGGTTTCAAACATTGTGCAATCCAGTCTGTGGCACAATGTCTCCCTTCAGTTTGCCCTTGTGTAACAATCTGGCACAGTCAAAATGCTACAAAACGTATCGGTATATATATATACACACACACACTGCCGGGTAGCTTGTGAATTTCACCAACGGGTTATGGATCTGACCCTACAAAGTAACTTTCCACTAATGTGTACAATTGATTAAATTCTAATTAAAGTGGTTCATTTATAATTCATAAACTACCATAACGTTTTAATCATGCCTCAAACACACTAATGAAATCTCTTTGCTACTAAATACCATACCTCAAATTATTTGTACTAGTGCTAATTTACTGAAATAGTTTTTCCACAGTAAAAGACTAAAAAGGCAACTGACACGTTTACTCTCCACAGCATCCTTGAAACAACTATTTGTTTAGGTCAAGGACAGGTTAAAGGCCATGAACTGTTCTACAGTCACAATGTTATCCTCACAGTGCGAGATGGTGCGTGTCAGACTTGATGTGCAAGATGACGTGATGCCCTCATTGGTAGCTGTGTAGATAAAGAATGATGTCAACCAATCAACATCGGCCCTTTTTTCTTCACGAGTGGTGCGTGGGTGAAAGAGCGCTTGCGCTTTGAGATTGGTGCCTTCAGGTACTCCCCGGAATTTCTTGTTTTTAGAATTTGTCCAATGAAGTTTGTGGGAAACTAAAGTGCGTTTGATCCAATATATTTAGAAAAATTCCTGAAACTCGCATAATAATAAAAAGTCGCACGTGTCGATATTTCTTCTAAGCACGCTAATATTTAAATCGGATTTATATATGAATATAATGTAGAAAAAATATTTTTTGTAATAAAAATCAGTTCAACATACAATTACTTGAGTACGATTTGTAATGCAGTGCATGTATTAGTACTTCAGTAAAGGAGCTGGATGGTGCCTCTACCACTGCTTGTTTGCCCGTTTGAATTACTTGTTTTATTCGTGTGCCTCCCACCGCGTGGTTTCAATATTTCCCAGTGTCCCTGAAGGCAGCAATAGAGCATGGTGTGGAATGAACCAATCAGAAGCGAGGAAACATCAGCCTAGCCTATCGGCAGATGGGCGATGGAGACAAAACTCCCAGGAAGCTCTGCTCCTCGGCAACTCTGATATCCACAGACGGCAAGAGGGAAGCAAAAATTGCCGAGAGAAATTCACACTTGCATCCGTAACATACTTCAAGAACCGTCAAAGGAAGAAAATACACAAGGTAAATTAAATATTGTTTTTAAATATGCATTTACTTTTTTGCTTTCTTCCCCTAACTCTGTGTCTTTCTGTGTCTATTCTGATTTACAAAAAAGAAGTTGACCTGCTCTGTCAACCCACGGCAAACCTGCCACATCATGCTTATCAAGAAGTTAGTTATAATCACTAAAAGTTTTCTTGGAATGTTGGATATCTGTCAAAACATAGCTGTCTGACTGGTTTATAAATGAATGAAGCAGTCTGCTGAGTAGTTTCTCAGGCATCAGTGGATCTCTGTTTGATCTATGAACTTTGCAAAGCCAGGCAGGGTTTGTTGTATACGTTAGTACGTTAAGGGAATATGAAGCACACACTTTCATCTTTTTCACCCCACTGTCTGTCTGATTTAGTTCCACTGGTCCAGATCTGTGCCTCCTCCTCCTCCTCCTCCTCCTCCAGTCATCCATCATCGCCTCTTTTTTAGATCTTATTGTGCGTCATCTGAATCAGTGTTGCTGCTGATGTGACGCAGTGATATTTAATACCTCTGACACTTCAGTTTCACAGAGAAAGTAAATGATGTATGGAACCTGCATGCGCTTTTTGGATAAATGGACGCAGCGCTGTGGTGACTCAGGACAGGAACGATGATCAATCAGGAGAATGACAGTCCCATTAATCCATTTAAGAAACGGCTGCCAGGGCCTGAGTGTGGAGCAGGAGTCCTGTTTGAGCCGACGTCAGGGCTTTTAGCTTAATGAACCACGGACAACAGACAAATGCAGCATCCCTCAGAGGGTTGCATGAGCCACAGACAGTGACCCTGATTCAGGAGAGGCGGTAATCAATAATACCCCCTCTGTGTGTTTTAGCTTCAATAAGCCATGTTTCTCAATAGTGATGCACGTTTGATTTGAGGTAGAAGCAGTGAGAATAGTTGGAGTTGCAGTTGTTCCAGTGTGTGTGTGACAGTAGCTGTTGTATCAATACCACAACAGAACACTTTTGCATTCAATTACCCAAAAAAAAAAAAAAAAATCAACAGATTTGATCAAATATACTCTTTTTTTTTTTTCTGCAAGATGTGCAATATATTCTCGCTGATCGGAAAGCAACAACAAGCTGCTCAGATTTCAGGATGGAGTTTAATGTGAAAATGTCCAACATCAGGGTACACCATGCGATTGTATGTTTAAATTACAGCGTAGTTAATTTCCCAGTTTTTTTTCTGATCTTGGTCCAATCATTGAAGAAAAATGATTCCATGTTATTTGTCTTCTCCTCTAAAAAGACAAAGGAACCTCTGTCCAGTAAAAAGACAGATAATGTCTTTAAAGATTTTCTATCACATTTTGATTTATATGAGAGTTCTCGTCTGGATGGTGGAATTCACCTTTTTTTTTAAATGGCTTTAGTCTCGTACTAATATCGGGTGTAGCTAAGGTAAGAGAGAATATAATAATATCTATATGTAATGGAGTAATGCTGGTTTTAAAGGCAAACCCTGACGTCCTGCTGTGAGCTGTGTGTGTTGGTCCTGTTGGAGATGACCTCATCCAGTGAAGCTTGTGGCCAAAAGTGTAAAGGTCATAACTCCGCTCTTCTGTAATTAAGATTTATGGACGCTCTAATAAAGTACTTGAGGTTAACTTTACTGCCGGTACATTCTGATACTCGTGGACCTGAAAAACAAATGTCTTTCTCTGCTAATAATTCACTGTCTGTCACTAGATTACTGCTGCAGTTGCAGGACGGTGGAGAGAGTCCGGTTACTACACTCTGCACACTTGATTGTGCAGAGTGGAACCTGATTGTTTGGCAAATAAGTGCACATTACCTCATTAGTGTGCAGGTCAAACAAACCGAGGCTAATGCTGTTGTATTTAGCTGCGCTGGCTTCGCTGTCTGTGTCATGCTGTACTCAGTAATCTGACAAAAGGACAGAAGGCCTGAATCTGTAATCAGATTTTCTAGTCTGTTAATTCTGTGCGGTTCAACTTCATTATGTCAATACATTTCATTGAAAATACAAATCAGGATGCTGTCTAACTAACCTGGTTTACGAGACCGTTTCTTGAGTGTTCTGACAGCAGAGGATGTCTGACATGATGTTGTTTTTCCTCACTCATAAAGGAGATCGTGGATGAATTCAGAAAGCAGTAAAAACCAAAAACACACCTCTAATCCCTCGTGCTCATGTCTCTGTCCACTGTTTACATCTGCTTTTCTGTATTCATCCCCCTCTCAACATCTCTGTGTCTGCCTCTCTTCTCGTCCTCTCTGGCCAGTCTAGCCCGAAGCAGTCATGTCGGCCAAAGCCATCTCTGAGCAGACGGGCAAGGAGTTCCTCTACAAGCACATCTGCACATCGGCAGCTGTCCAGAACAGATTCCTCTATGCCAACGTGACGGCCGAGACCGACTTTGACCGACTGGCGAAAGAGCACCCATGGCTGCTCACAGAGGTGAGGCAGAAGATCCAGCCGTGAGAAAAAGAAAACACGGATTCAGACGTAAGATTTTCTGAAGCTAAATGAACAGCGAGTTTGCGTTATTATCCCAAATGTATAGCCCATGAATGCCTAAAGCACAGTGGTCCATAAGGCTGTGGGAAATGATCTCCTCTTTATGGAGACAATCACTTAGGCTGGCAGCAGAGTGCTCTCTTGGCGCTTGTTAGCTGACGTCTCAGACAGCAGAGCGATCCAGCAGCTCCGAGGAAATGGAACGAGGATGCAGAAGAGAACATCGCATCTCTTTTCCATTCTCAGTTGGTAGAACAGAAATTGTCCCTCTCGCTCCGTCGACGGGTAGGTCAGGGGGGGTTCGAGCTCGGGAACGTTTTCTTGGCACACGCGGCTCTCCAGGTTACAGGACGGTTGCGTCGCCTTGCTTTCAAATCGACTCTCGCTGTTCTTCATAGCGAAGCACTGGCAGATAGATGGGCCGTAATAGAAGTTAATTGAATTACGCCGTGACTCATCTCGCAGGATAAGATGACATTCTCCCCCTGTATCTCCCTCCCTCCCTGCTGAAGGTTTTATTTATCTACGAGGAGGATGTGGAGGACAGATACATGGAGATATGTGCACTTGATTAGGAAATTGCATTCACGTTCACCCTCGACCCTCTTTCTTTGCTCCCTGGCGAGCGCCCAGATACTAATGGGTCCACTGTCATAAGTTATTCTCTTCATCTGTCTTGCAGAAGAGATGAGTCGTGCTCAGTCGGTGGGGGGGGGGATCCCTGTTTTATGATGTTTGTGTAAAGAGTCTGTTGGATCTAGCAACTGACATCCTTTTCCTTAAATCTGCCAGTTATTTTTTTTCATCTCCATTTGTAAAAAAAAAAAAAAAAAGGGTAAACAATGCCCATCACAACTTCCTAAAGCCAAAGTAAGTTTTGTCCGCACAATAGTCCAATACCCGAAAACACTCCGTTTACTATCATATAATAGAAAATTACATTTGGGTTATGGTTACATTTGATAAGTTGCACCTAATTATTTTGTATCTTAAATAATTACTGAAGTGATTAATTGATATTCCACATTGCTGCAGATAATTGTGTTGATTTTAAAAACAATAAATGTACTAATCATCATTTCAGCTCCATTGAATCTAAAGAAAAGTAATCAAGAGTAGCGATCTGTCTTTGTGAAACGTCTTCAACAGAATTTGACATTTTAACAACGTTTTGAATTTATTACCATTTATGTGCCGCTTGTTGCTTTCAACAAATAAATATTCAGGAGAGATGCGAATGCAACAGAGCCGCTATAGAAATCGTGTCTAAAAATAGCTCTGTTTTGTCCCGATTTACTCCCTTAAATATATTTTTATTCATCTACCCGAAATACATAACCATAACAATTTACTGCGACCCTCTATACAATAGCTTTAAAAAATAAAATGTCAGTTTGATGCCTTTAGTTCAAGCTGAATGTAGGTATCTTGCTCAAATCTGCCATTCTTCATCTTCCCCCTGCAGAGGCTGGTGGTGAAGCCCGACCAGCTGATCAAGAGGCGAGGGAAGCTGGGCCTGGTCGGCGTCAACCTGGACCTGAGCGGCGTCAGAGAGTGGCTGAAGTCCCGCCTCCTGAGAGAGACGACGGTACGTCATCCACCCTCTGCTGTGTTTCAGAGCGTGCACTTCGCCGAACGCTCCTTCAATCAATATTAACCCAGAGCTTGATTCAGACACTCCTCCTGTTGCCCTTTCCTTCACCCCCTTTACTGTGTTTTGCCTGTTGTCTTAAACAGCTGCCCAGATCACAAAGAGGTTCAGTATCAATCCACTGGCAGTAAATCAGTTTAGCTGAAGCGCTGCTGAATAAACCAGTCAGTCCATCTATCCAGTCAGCATATAACCGCAGCACAACAGATCCCTCGCTGTGCCTCTGGGACGCTGCATCGCCTCATAAAGCAGGGCGCTTCGGTCATGGAGGGACTCGGATGGCTCATAAAGCACATCGAGCGTCAGCGTGTGTGTTGCAGCACTGAGATTGCGTAGATGCATCTCCTCACAGATGAGATGAAACTGTCAGCTGCTGCTGGTGGCGGTAAATAAAAATAAATGAAGCCGCAGCTGTATTTCCGCTTGTATGTTATCTGTATTCTACTCTTAAGAATATATATATATATATATATATATATATAGTGCATGTTGTTATAGTGCATTCACAACATGAAGGGCTTTTTCTTTTCTTCCTTTTTTCCTCTATAAGACGGTAATAGAGGTCAGTTCATTTATCTGAATTGGCCTGAGCCGCTTGTGTGTGTGTGTGTGTTTTTTTTCTTTTTTCTTTTTTTCTTTTTTCTTCAAGACTCTTTCTTTTCTACCTCTGCTCAGCACACTTCAAAATGGAAACTCCCTCTCCGCCCTCTTTTAATTTTTTTTGTCCTGTTCTCTCCGGCTGGCTGCTCTCAGCCGGTCCCTGGTTACTTCGTGCCCGTTGGCCTTTAACGGAGGACCGATGACAGCCCCACCAAATGAGCTGGGGCTGTGTTAGCGGGGCTTTTCCTGAGTAATACATGACATTTTCTTCCTCCTTCTTCTCAACCTGTCTCCTTTTTTCTCTTAAAATGTCAATTAACTTATTTTATCATTTTTGATTTAATGTACCTTTTGTCGCCTCCACCCACCAGTCCAGGAAGAGGACTGATGCATCAATACGGAAACACCCACAATCTGATCACCAGTCAGACACTATAGTTTTTAAACCCAAATGTGGTTTTCTTCTTACGGTTTCTTTGTCTACTCAGCATTTCATCTTCTTATAATTACTTTGTTGATGATCCTCAGGTGGGAAAAGCCAAAGGTGTACTCAAGAACTTCCTCATCGAGCCTTTTGTCGCCCATAAGCAGGTAAAGCTCTCGTTACCCATCTACCAGCTCAGTCCTTACGTCCTTATTTACACGTCATCACTACTACCAGTGGACACTAAGATGGCTCATTTTCCCGGCCCATTGTTCAGGAAGAGGAGTTCTACGTGTGCATCTACGCCGCCCGCGAGGGCGACTATGTGCTGTTTGACCACGAGGGGGGGGTGGACGTGGGAGATGTGGATGCCAAGGCGAAGAAGCTGCTCATCGGGGTGGATGAAAAGATCAGTGAAGACTCTGTGAAGAAGGAGCTGCTGACTCACGTCCCCAACGACAAGAAAGTGTGAGTTACATGGAAGTCTTTGTGGTGCACATGCAAAACTTCAGCTTTGTGTCAATAATGAGAGTTGAACAAAATACTATCAGTGTAGTATGTGTAGACGTTGGTGCTATAGTGTGCGTTTTTGTTGTTTGCGTCCTGTGGTAAAGTTTACTACTTTAAAAGAAATAAAGACTTCATGACATCAAACGATATATTTTAAACCAAGAGCTTCGTGATAACATCCCCAACTAAAATATAATTTCACAGGCTTAATATTTAATAGAATTAGCTTTTTAGTTTCTAGTATTGTGTCCACCTGGTGCATATTTGGCTTTTGTTGACATCGATGCTCCTGCCGAAGTCCGGTCTTATAGCATGTTTGTGTTTATTGTCAGCAGTTAATTGTCAAAGCTTCTATGTGCGCCAGCCCTTTAGAGGAGATCGATGATTTCCATGTCACACATATTTTCAAATGACAAATAAAAATGTATTTTATTCGAAAGCAGTGACTCTGTGCTCTAAAAACAAAAACAATCTTAAAGATTTCCAGATATACTTAACTACCAACGTATTTACATAGCTCTACTCCAAACTACTAAAAAAGACCCAAAACGGGGAGAATTTTCCATTATGTAATTAAACTGAAAGAGGAAAACAAAAGGGTCGCATAAATGGAGTAAGAGAAAGCACTTTGATATTGGCAGTAAATGTGGGAGGAGGAGGAGGAGGAGGAGGAGGAGGAGGAGGAGGGTTTCCATTAGACAAATGACAAACTCTCCTTTGCGTCGCCTTTCTTCGATCAGCCTCCACCCCCGGCTTTTTTTTTTTTTTACCCTACAGTGAGATTCAGAGCACGTCCATTTATTTTGATGGTACGATAGCGTGGCCCAGCCCCTCCTCTCCATCGCTCAGACGTCCTCTTGTGCCAGCATATGCTGGCCAGACTCACCGCCATGGCTGACATTGAAGTCCCTCTGCCAACCCCAGCTCACCTCCTCGCCCCGTGCACTCTTCTCTTCACACTCTGGATTAAAAACAAAAGCAGCACTCGGACACTTTTCTTGCCCTCCCATCAGAAGCAGACGTGGGAAGCTGAGTCACTCGGGGGTTCGGTCACAGTTTCCCCCCCCCACAGGCCAGTCGGAGTCCTGACAACAGGCTGACGTGGTTACGAAGGCTGCCAGCTGCCTGCACAACTGACCGGCAGGAGAGCAAAACGCAGCCTCCCCCCACCTCCTCCTCGTCCTCAAGCAACCCCCCACTCCTTACTGCTCTGTTTTGACATGTGACAGAGGAGGCAAATTAGATTTTTCCTCCTCTACAGCAGCTAATATACAGGTGGACTGTTTCCTGTCCAGCTCAGCCGTAACAACCCGTCGGGGAGATTGCCTGTAGTTTGTCACTGTTTGAATTACGTGGAAATAATATGATATAAATGTAATATAATTATATGTTGATGTACAATGATTGTGCTTTGTTTTTAAATCACCAGGCATAGGTTGTACGGGGACGTTTTATTGCATCGCCCAGTATTACAGAATTAAGAATGAATTACCTTTTACTTAAAAATATTAAAGATGATTAACTCCAAAGCAAACTGTAAAAGCAGTACATGAGTTATTAACAGTTTTGCATTGCAATGCTGTGGATATTCAGCAAGTCAAGGAGATTTTTAAATGGCTGTTTGTGTATTCAGTTAATGATTTTATGTTTGTTTTTTTCTTTCTTCTTAAAGTTACAGTGATCCGACACTTTTAGGGCTGCAACTGATTATTTTCTACGAACCCATTTACAAATGACTTTCTCGATTCATCAATTGTTTTATCTCCAAGATGACGACTTGAAATTGCTTGTTTTGTCCGAACAACAGCCCAAAACTCAAACATATTAAATTTACAATAATGTAAGCCAGAGAGAAGCAGAATAAACTCACATTTAAGAAGCTGACAGCGAGTGTTTGCACTTTTGCTTAAAAAGTGATTGAAATGAGTCGTTCATTATCAAAATAGCTGCAGATACATTTCCTGTCTGTCAATTTTCCCACAAATTATTTCCACTGCATCGTGACTAACTCCTTTTTAACATTACAACATGATTAACGGGACATCCTCAGCCAGCTGTGGCGCTGCAGAGTTTAATGAGTTGAATGTCGTCCCTCTGCAGGGTCCTGGCCAGCTTCATTGTCGGGCTCTTCAACCTGTACGAGGACCTGTTCTTCACTTACCTGGAGATCAATCCGCTGGGTCGGTTGTTTTTTTCTCAAATACAATCGATGTACTGTGTCTGAACAAGCAATCATCATGGCATATATATATATATATATATATATATATATATATATATATATATATATATTGTCCATAAATATGTTGTCAGATTATGAAATTAGGGCACATCAAAAGGAAATCGGAGATGAAAACATCAATGCATACTAAAACATCTTCTTAAAGCCAACATCTAAAGCCAACATCTTCTTAAAGGCAGAAGTTTATTCTTGCACATTTTTAACACTGAGGGAGGAAACTATTAAATAATTGAAGCACTTCCTGTTTGATGAATGCAGCCCGTATTTATAATAGAATAATTGGGCACCAGTATGTGCCTTCTGGTTGCTGTGGATGTAACACGGCTGCTGAGCCCGGCTCTCCCTGCTTTGATTTCATACCTCCTCCTCCTCCTCCTCCTCCTCAACTTCACTTTCCTTCCACCTCCTGCAGGGACAGCAGGAAGGTTGTGGTCACCTCTGCCCGAGGCATGGTCCTCCCAGGCTGACAAAATGAAACTCAGTGGGTGGCGGTTTTTAAACCTTGTAGGAGTATAGATTCATTTTTTTTTTCCTCTTTTCTCTCGCTCAGTGGTCACAAAAGATGGCGTTTACGTGCTGGACATGGCAGCAAAGATCGATGCCACAGCTGACTATATCTGCAAGGCCAAGTGGGGAGACGTGGAGTTCCCTCCACCCTTCGGCAGGGAGGCGTATGCTGAGGTGAGGGGGCACTGGAGAGACGGCGCTAGCAGTGTGTCACATTTCAATCTGTCTGCATCAAATAGCTGGTGTTCTTCTCCAAAGATGGAGGAAAAAACAGCTGATTTGGAATGTGAAGTCTGATGTAAACTGAGCAAATTATCTTATATTTTAAGAAACAGTCCTGAGTTACCTCAATCATTTCAAATTAGATCATCACTAAATGTAGGGTAGACGATTTGGATTTACTTCCAATATATTAATGGGCTAAACTATGACCGTGACATCTACATAGTGCCTTTTATTAAGACAAAAGAAGGGCGGTGTAACTCTCCCCTGCTGCTCTGTGGCAGCCCCTGACCCAGCTGCCCCGTGTGAATTAACGAGGAAGGGTCGTATCAACACATAGCTGTTAATCAGCCTTCACGACTCCTTCTGGAGACGGAGACAGAGCTTTGGTAAAGGTCGTCTGGGCCTGTGCATAAAGACTCGGTATGTTGACGTCATGTCCCGTACTGTAATGAGATGCTTTTGTTAGAAAAGAGCTATTAAAGGTATTCTATTGTCTTTTTAAAAGCCTCCATGTTCACTTTTGAGCAATGTAATCTATATCGCCTGCATGACAGAGCTCAATAATATGTATACAGGACTTTTATTTTACATTTTTGGCTGATGCGTGTAGGAGCTTGCTTGAGACGGACTGTCTGTGCACCAGACGGGCCGTTCTAATTGGGCTGCTGTGAGACCAGAGTGGAGATGAGGGACAGCGGGTGCCTTTGATTGGGAGCTTTTTTTACTCTCAGCCACCAGCTGTGGCCCTGACTGTCACAAACAACCACTGATGCACATCACATCCTCTTGATATTTCTGCAATATTTCTAATTAATAGCTCTTTAAAATCAATGCAAGCACAAGAAATGAATTCTGGCCAAATGAAGAAGCGCTTGTGCAAGTCCTGCACTGATTACGGCTACAACCTCACACACACACACACACACACACACACACACACCCTGCCTACTTCTGTAGCAATCACTTAACGTGTCTCACAAGTCTTGATTGACCTTTTCTTAAACGTTTGCAGGAGGCCTACATCGCCGACCTTGATGCCAAGAGTGGCGCTAGCCTCAAACTGACGCTGCTCAACCCGCGAGGCCGGATCTGGACCATGGTGGCAGGAGGAGGAGCCTCTGTGGTGTACAGGTACCCAGTCACAGTGCCAGAGCAGGACTACATATAAACCAAACGCCTGAACATATGGGACGCAATGAGCCAAGTATCTGAAACAGTCCAATTGGATGTTTTCTTCTGGCTGCTGAAATTGTCTCCTGACTTCATCCTCATTACATTGATTACAATACGCATAATTGGGTTTAGCAGTGTATGTAGTGAGACCGATGGTGCAGCAGCTCTGACTCTGCCCGTTCAGTTGCCTGGTTAATTGGATTCTTGGCATTTTAGTGAGTCTGGAGGAATGAGCTCCCTCACTCTCGTCTGCTGGAGGTGTAAAGCGTGACATGCAGACACATCAGCCATAACTAATTATTCCCTCCGTGCAAAGTGTTTGTGTCTGTTTACAGTTCAGTATGAATTCAGAACCCAGTGCATTCTCAAGTTCAGCGCTCAAGTTAAGTTGCAGATCATCTCATTTTATTTAGAGTATTGACTGTCCCAGCACAGGGGACACACAGCTGTTGTTGCCCCTTTTTCCTCTGTGTGGGTGACTCGTATAAAACTCTCGTAGTGACACAATCTGTGACCTGGGTGGCGTCGACGAGCTGGCCAATTATGGGGAGTATTCGGGAGCGCCGAGCGAACAGCAGACCTATGACTACGCCAAGACTATCCTGTCTCTGATGACCAGAGAGAAGCACCCCGACGGTAGGCCAAACGGCTCAGACCGAGCTTTCTGTGTGTACTCAAAGCGGTCTTCTTCTCTTCTAAAGTTGTGTTTCTGTCATGACGTTCTCCAGGAAAAGTTTTGATCATCGGGGGAAGCATTGCAAACTTCACGAATGTTGCAGCAACATTTAAGGTACCGTATCGCAGGCTTGTTGTCTATGTAGAAGCCTTGATATTACTTCATCAAGATATTCACTGAGCTTACTCCTTTGTCTTTGCTAGGGGATTGTTCGAGCCATCAGAGACTATCAGGTGCCACTGAAGGAGCACGAGGTCACCATTTTTGTCCGCCGTGGAGGCCCCAACTACCAGGAAGGCCTCAGAGTGATGGGAGAAGTTGGTATGCTGTACATTCCTTTTTACACTTCTTGAGTGCATTTTTAATCTGCCAGTACCGCACTTGATTTCCCCGTGCCTGCTCTCCTCAGGCAAGACAACTGGGATCCCCATCCACGTCTTTGGCACAGAAACTCACATGACTGCCATCGTTGGCATGGCTCTGGGCCACCGGCCAATCCCCAACCAGCCTCCTACTGCTGCCCACACTGCCAACTTCCTTCTCAACTCCAGCGGCAGCACATCGGTATGACACACACTGACCCCAGACCAGTAGGCTGTCGCGATGTCGTGTCGCCTCACTGTGCAGTGAATTTACATCGTCGGCTCCGCCAATAGCGTGGTGCAGTTTGGCGATGGAGTGAGCAGGGGACTTTCATGCCACAGACTCTATTTCAGTTGGTGTCGTGGCCTTTTTAGTGAACCGGATTATCAGAAGCCCAATGGCTCTTTTGTGTAACGGCATCGCAGAGCATTGTGGACTGCTCTCACTCAGACAGTCTTGAGATCACAGTCAATGACTCACTGCGACTGCCCCAAGGCATCCTTTAAGACTGTGTAGTGCGTAGGCTTTCAGAAAAGTGTGTTTGTGTGTGTGGACCTGCAAGTATGCACAAACAGGCATGTATTTGATCCTATGTTGTTGTTAAAGCTTTTGTTTTAGAATTGAATGACTCTCAAGCTTAACTGAAATCCTGCTGGTTATACTTCATAAAAATATCAAGAACAGAAAGACTCCCTGTGTGACTTGTGTGCAGGTGTTTGAGGCTACCCTGCTCCTTCATCAGGCTTCATCAAGGACCACTTTTTACAGTTAAAGGAGATCTGTTCTCTACAGAGCTGTCCTCATTAGCACACACACTTTTTAAAATGTGCATAACAAAATAAAAAATGGATGAATCTCTCGTTTTATTTATTTTTTTGTCATTTGCAGACCCCAGCATCCAGCAGAACTGCTTCTTTCTCTGAAAGCAGAGCCAAAGTTGAGGATTCACCGGCCCAGAAGGCCAAAGCTGGAGCTCCCATCGGTGAGAGAACGCAGTCACAACTGCACTGTGAAATCTTTGCACTCTGAACGCTGAGGTTCCGATGTGTCTCCATGCATGGCTCCACCGCTGAGCAGCCTGACAGGTGGAAGGAAGGAAGCCTTGCGTTCATGCGCGGTTGAGTTTCGGTATTATAGCTCCCCCTTTGGACAGCAGCGTGACTCTGTAGTTATAACTCACCAAGATGGAAGTTGAGTGCACTTATAAGTAATTGGTCACATACACACCTAATCCTAAACATTTTAAAGATCCAAATGTTTTATTTTGTGTTGTGTTATGATTATGTAAAACATCAGTGATCCCAGACCCCTAAAGCATGCTGGGTTCTACTTTATCAGTCTACTTTTATTCACCTTATTGATGGCCTGAAAGGCCTCATCTCCATGTCAGTGGCGTTATTATTTTTCTTTTAACTTAATTCAGTTTATATTCTGTGCATGTGCACCTGTCACTTTTTGCTTTGTGTGAAATATTTATTGAATAAACTTCATAGAAAACAAGTAGAATGTCTAAGTGCCATGGAGGTTTTTTGGATGTAAATGCTGGTGTTTAGATGTTTTTCTGTAACTGCTTTTCTTTCCCTACAGCCAAGCCAACTACCCTGTTCAGCAAACACACCAAGTCCATCGTGTGGGGTATGCAGACGCGGGCGGTGCAGGGTATGATGGACTTTGATTACACCTGCTCCAGAGAGGAGCCCTCTGTCGCAGCCATGGTCTACCCGTTCACGTAAGTGTGCTCTGTCCTCCAGCTTTAGTTTGTGTTTACTTTCTTCTTCTGTCAGTGTAACTGCTCATTGCTGTACATTTAAAATAATAAAAATCCCTTCAGTAAACAACTGTGTCCTTTCACCATGTGACAAATGTTTTTATTGTATGGCATGCCTTTCAGTGGAGACCACAAACAGAAGTACTATTGGGGCCATAAAGAGATCCTCATACCGGTGTATAAGAACATGAGTGACGCCATGAAGAAGCACCCCGATGTGGACGTGCTCATCAGCTTTGCCTCTTTGCGCTCAGCCTTTGACAGCACCATGGAGACCATGCAGTACCCACAGGTAAGTGCAGCCTGATCCTGCACCATCTGCAAGGTACTTAGCAGCTAATAAAATGTAAAGTGACGTCATTCTATCATTTTCATTCAGATTCGCACCATTGCCATCATTGCTGAGGGAATCCCTGAAGCCCACACCAGGAAGATCATCAAGGCCGCAGATGAGAAGGGTGTTACAATCATTGGACCGGCAACCGTTCGTCTTGCTTCACTTCTCGCTGGGATTATCGCACTTTCACTCTGCGTTCTTTTATCCGAGCAAACCAACAAACCTCTGTGTTTTTTGACCAGGTTGGAGGAATCAAGCCCGGCTGTTTCAAGATCGGGAACACGGGAGGCATGTTGGATAACATCCTCGCCTCCAAGCTCTATCGCCCAGGCAGCGTGGCCTACGTGTCCCGCTCGGGCGGCATGTCCAATGAACTCAACAACATAATCTCGCGCACCACCGACGGCGTTTTTGAAGGCGTCGCCATTGGTGGGGACAGGTATGCCACTGTCCTTTTATCTGCAGTATGTAAGCATGTGGGTTTGAATCGGCCTATAATATTGGTCTTTTCTGCAGATACCCAGGCTCAGTATTTACTGATCACGTGCTGCGCTACCAAGACACTCCCGGAGTAAAGATGATCGTTGTGCTGGGAGAGGTAAGGAATAAATCCACACACTGCAGCTTTTAAACAGGTATTGATTGGCTACATCCTGAATCTGTCTCTGCCGTCAACAGATTGGCGGCACGGAGGAGTACAAGATCTGCCAGGCCATCAAACAGGGCAGGATCACAAAGCCAATGGTGTGCTGGTGTATTGGTACCTGTGCTACCATGTTCTCCTCAGAGGTGAGAGGGCGGATGGAGAGTCTTGTGCATTACAGTTCATTGCGCGATGGAATAAGCGTTTTAAAGACATTTCTGACCCGTGTTGTACCTTCCCCACTCCCCCTCAGGTGCAGTTCGGCCATGCAGGAGCCTGTGCCAACCAGGCCTCTGAGACAGCAGTCGCTAAGAACAACGCCCTGATGGAGGCTGGTGCCTTCGTCCCTAAGAGCTTTGATGAGCTGGGAGAGATCATCACGTCAGTGCACATTGTCTCATTCATTCCTTCAGTATTTGTTTTGAGAATGAGTCCTGCGCTCCTCTTACAGTCTTCTGTGTCTTTTTTCATCCATGCAGTTCTGTTTATGATGACCTTGTTGCCAAAGGAGTGATCCAGCCAGCCGTAGAGATGCCTCCTCCCACGGTGCCGATGGATTACTCCTGGGCACGAGTGAGTCTGCCCTCTGAACATGAATGAATCAAGCTTTTATCTATCGGATGAGGGCAAAACAAAAGTGAAACAAATCCTATTTTAAAAAGCTGGATATATATATGCATTCAACTTTCTTTCTTTTTTTTTCCTCTTGCCCTGCAGGAGCTAGGTCTGATCCGTAAGCCTGCTTCCTTCATGACAAGTATCTGTGACGAGAGGGGTCAGGAGCTCATCTATGCAGGCATGCCCATCACTGAGGTCTTCAAGTCAGAAATAGGCCTCGGAGGAACTCTGGGGCTTCTCTGGTTCCAGAGGAGGTCAGCCTCTTAACGCAGTCATTGTGACAAACAAACTCTTGACCAATCAATTCAACCCGATAACCATCTTTGCTTTACCCCCTTTTGTGTGCAGGTTGCCGAGGTATGCCTGCCAGTTCATTGAGATGTGCCTCATGGTGACTGCTGATCACGGCCCGGCTGTTTCCGGTGCCCACAACACCATCGTGTGTGCTCGAGCTGGCAAAGATCTCATATCCAGCCTCACCTCCGGCCTTCTCACCATCGTAAGACACCTGTGACTCGTGTGCTTGATTTACTGACGGGCAACGGACCACCATGAGCAAGAGTTTGTCCTTTTTCCAGGGTGACCGCTTTGGAGGTGCTCTGGATGCTGCAGCAAAGCAGTTCAGCAAGGCTTTTGACAGCGGCATGCTGCCCATGGAGTTTGTCAACAAGATGAAGAAGGATGGCAAGCTGATCATGGGCATCGGCCACAGAGTCAAGTCGGTGAGTACAATGGCGCCTTCAGCATGTGGACATATCGTTTAAAGGTACTGGAGATGGAGGACAACAAGTTTGATTGGAGAAGGATGATTTTGAATGAAAGGGAATTGTCTGTGCTTCGCCAGATTAACAATCCAGACATGAGAGTCCAGATCTTGAAGGACTATGTGAAGCAGCACTTCCCCTCCACCCAGATGCTGGACTACGCTTTAGATGTGGAGAAGATCACCACCTCCAAAGTAATATTCATCCGGTCAGCCTTTACTAAATAGTGACGCGCTGCATTTGTTTAAAATTGCATGATCTTCTTTTCCCTGTGTGTGGATTTTGTCGTATTAGAAACCCAACTTGATCCTGAATGTGGATGGCTTTATTGGTGTCGCCTTTGTGGACTTGCTCAGGAATTGTGGTGGTTTTACAAGGTGAGCCAATAAATGCTTCACATTTTTACAATATCTTTATACGGGGCAAAAATGACCAGAAAATGCCGAAATTGCATTAAATTAAAAGTGTCCGCCTGCACTTCACACATGGTCAATATGTTTGAGTTTAAGTACAAAATAGGTAGTATTATGCCTACATTGTGGGCAGCTATCGTTTCGATTCAACAACTCTCATCCTTGTTATCCATCGTGCCTGTCGCAGGGATGAAGCCGATGAGTTTGTGGAAATTGGAGCTCTGAATGGCATCTTTGTCCTGGGGCGCAGCATGGGATTTATTGGTGAGTGATTTCTGTGCACAGACACACTGCTACAGTAAGATGGGCAAACGCTTGACAGTCGAGCTGTCCTTCTTCATATTTTCTCAGGACACTACCTGGACCAAAAGAGGCTGAAGCAGGGTCTGTATCGCCACCCCTGGGATGACATCTCCTATGTGCTGCCAGAACACATGTCCATGTAAATCGGAGGGATTGAACCAGAGAGCGTCAGCCCTCCATCCCCAAATCCCTGTGATCCGTTACCCCGAAGCAGTGGCGTAATATCGGAAAGATGTAACTATTGATGCAGCTTGTAAATTGCAAATGTTGAAAAGAAGTGTTTTTAGTTTTAGAAACCTGTCAGTGCTGCAGCTCTTTTAATATTAGTGTAACCTGCCAAACTGTAACGCTCGAGTGAAACAAAGTCGGGGTGTGAGTGAGATTAGAAGATGAATCACAGCTAAGGGGGGGAACGTTGATTATTCAACTGACCACCAGTGAAGTACTGTTCTTTACCCCCAATATATATATATATATGTCATTGTTGTATTAACCTAGCATGTATCACAGACGACTGCATCTCTGTGCAGCTCTCTTCATCGTGCCACTTGAGAATCATGAGCTTGCTACAAGGGGTTGAACATGTGCAATAATGCCTATAATATGAGAACATACTGTAGCTCAGAGCTTTATTTATGTATCGATGTATTGATGTTATAGTTTTGATTTTCTTTAATGTTTTTTAGGCAGTGGGGGGGGGGAGAAATTAAACATCAGTCTGCTTACTGTGGCAAAAGGGACCATTATGACTTATTCCTGGCAGGTGCTGCAATTCGTTCAACAGAAAATATTCTCTCTCAGCTGGTGGGAAATTTGGGAGATTGCCAGTTACTTTAGTGGATTGGGGCATTTTTGCCACAAGCCCCAGGATGTGTTTATCGTAAAATCTTCTATGAGAAATAAGCTCTGACAACATTACATATTCACTATTTTTAAGGTCTGTTCTGTCTTGATATTGTTGACATAAATGCACTAGTCCCATTACAATAGCCTGAACTATTATTCGAATATGTCCATCAGCACTACAAGACAGCAAAGCATTTTAGCAGTTAAATGCTGTTTTATATTTAATGTCATCACATATGTTTTCACATGATTAATATATTAGGTCTAAATATGTTTTTTTTTAATTAATTAAGATTGTTTAATGTCTCTGTTAGAGTAGGATTTTAAAAGTTATTACATGTCCAATATTTCTCCATCTATTTACCGTACTCAGTCTTTTTGCATTTGAACAAAGCCAATTCATATGACACAGACAGCTTAAGTCTCAACTTGGGACATTTGACACACCTTTCAGATTGCTATATTTGTATTCAACAGAGAGAAACTCGATGTGGACAATCTGCTACTCGTAAGACTGAGTGAAGGACAAAACTTCAATTTTATTTGTAATAAAGAAAATTACATTTTCCCAAAATATGAGGACCAAAATAAAATGTGTCAACCATCACCAGTGTCATCTTCTATAATGTGACTGTAACAAAACAAAACAAAAAATCTTTGGACAACCAGAAACCTCACCAATATTGTCGCAATGTTTGTTTGTAATTGTTTCGATGTGAATTGAACATGCCTCTACTGATTTGTTGTATGTTGACAACCGTGTAATTGAGTAAAATAAAATGTAATTAACGTAATGTAATAATGTGTGTGCGCAGCATTTTCTTTTAAATGTATTTAACCTCTGCTCATATAGTTATTTTAACAAAGTGCATGTGTCAGGGTTGAGTTTAGGACTTTATTTTTTTTTTCCCTTTTGAGATCTAAAACGTTGCACATCCTCTCTCTTTGACTGCAGCTGTTTTAACGTGAATTTATACCCACTTTACAAAAACGTGCCTTTTCTGCCATTACAATTCAAATATCTGCCATTAATGGCCTTTTGTCTCAATTAGAATAACTTATTGGAATTAAAGTAAAACGGTCTGACTTAATGGGTCTTTATTACAGGCATTACAGCGCAGAAAATATATAGCAGTGATTGAAACACTGTGATTCTTCAAAGTCTGTTTATAAGCTGTCTGTCTCTGAGCCTGCAGTGCAAGTTTCTAACCATATATTAAGCTCAGTTTAGTGGGAACGGCCGCCTCTGACGTAGGCGACGCCTTTCAGCCACTGCGCATGTCGGTAATTCTGTCTGTGTTTACCGAGCTGAAGTTGGTTCCTTATTCGTTATTTCCAACACTTCCATCAACTACGCTCAATCAATCACTTGAGACACAAAAAGGTACGTTTTAGCTCATCTGTGAATGTTAAGCCGATGTAAAATATCAATTATGTGTTGCATATATATCCCTGGATTAACATGAAATTCAACTTCACCCTTTGTTTGATATCAGACTTCACTATTGGCACTAAAATATTGCTTTTAAAACTGAAAAAAATGTAATTTCGATGACTTTTAAAGCAAACTGGAACAGCCGGTGAGAGGGAAGTCTGGGTCAGCCTGCTGCCACCGCCACCCGATCCCGGATAAGCGGAGGAAAATGGATGGATGGATGGAGTCCTGGTTGGTTTAAATATTGCAATACTTTAATCCATGGGTCATAGGGTCAGTCACCATTGTATTAACTCCTTCAGAGATGGATAGCGACTTCAAGTGTCAAGCTTTTGAAGACTTTCATTCAATTAAACTGTCTCCATTTTATAAACACAAAATAATAGAGCTAAACACAACATTATTAAATCGTGACGCTCATGCATCAACAGAAGACTGCTTAACTCAAATAGATGCCACTTTAACAGACATTTATTTAAATGAAAATAAATGATAACAGTTTATGGATACGACGCGTCGAATGTGAAACGCGCTTCACCGTCGCCCTCTGTTTTGACTCCATGTAGGTGTGGCTGCGTATGTCGCCTCCTTTCCTTCACTAGTTTACTTCATTCCTCACCACTGCTCACCTCCAGCGTTGGCAGCACGATGGCAGCGGCGGCCCCCAACCCGGAGGACTCCGCCAGGAGCAGCAGCAGCAGCGGCACCAGCACGCCCAGCGCGCTCGTCGGAGACGGGGACGCGGAGGAGGCCGAGGACTTCACCTCCTCCTCCCACTGCTCGGAGCTGTCTCGGCGGCAGAACGAGCAGAGGAAGCAGGGCTTGTTCTGCGACGTGACGCTGGCCTTCAGCAGCGGGGTGGCTAGCGGGAGCGTGCAGAGCTGCGAGTTTTCAGCCCACAGGTCGGTCCTGGCTGCGGCCACCGATTATTTCCCCCCTTTGCTTGGAGGACAGTTTTCCGAGTCGTTGTCCGGTCGGGTAGAGATGAAGGAATGGAGCTCGGAACCGGGGCCAGACCCGGATACGGTGGAGAGTGTGATCCAGTTCATGTACACTGGAGAAATACGAGTTAGCACCTGCAATGTACATGAAGTACTGGAGCTAGCTGACAGGTACGCTCTGTTTACAGTAACATTTCAGATTGTGTGTCAGAGAGAGAGCCTATGGCTGCCCTGTTGCCTAACAAAGTATTGTTTATGTGAGGCCTGGCCTAACCAGTCCAAACAGAGTGGTATCATGTTGTTGCAAGGACTGACGTCCATCATATGCTCTATGTTCTCTGTTTGCTCAATGCTAGATTCCTCCTGCTGCAGCTGAAGGATTTCTGTGGTGAGTTCCTGAAGAAGAAGCTGAGCCTGACCAACTGTGTGGCGGTGCACAGTCTAGCCCACATGTACACCTTGGACCAGCTGGCTCTACGGGCTGCAGACATGATCCGTCGCAACTTCCACAAAGTTATCCAGGACGACGAGTTCTACACGCTGCCCTTCCACCTGGTGCGTGATTGGCTGTCCGACACCGAGATCACAGTGGATTCTGAGGAGGTGCTGTTTGAGGCCGTGGTGAAGTGGGTGCAGAAGAACCCGGAGGAGCGAAGCCGCTACTTCGAGGAGCTGTTCCGTCTCCTGAGGCTGCCCCAGATCAAGCCCACCTACCTGACCAGGGTGGTGAAAACGGAGCAGCTGGTGGCCGCCAACGAGGCCTGCCTCCGGCTGGTGTCTGAGGCGGTGGAGGGCCACGCTATTCGCTTTGAGAACCTCAAGTCAACCGATATGGAGTTCTGGTCGTCCCACATGGCCTCCTTTCAGCCCCGCTTTGGCCAAAACATGGACGTTATCATGGTTGTAGGCGGCGTGTCAGAAGGAGGGGACTACCTGAGTGAGTGCGTGGGCTACTTCATTTACGAGGACCGCTGGGTCAACCTGCCGCACATCCACAACCACCTGGACGGCCACGCCATCGCGGCCACAGAGTCCCACGTCTACGTAGCCGGCTCTATGGAACCGGGCTTTGCCAAGACGGTGGAGCGTTACAATCCCAACCGCAACACCTGGGAGCAGGTGAGCAACCTGACCACACGCAAGCACTCCTTTGGCCTCACCTCTATTAAGGATGTACTGTACAGCATCGGTGGCCATGGGAACTTCAGTCCGGGTTTCAAAGACGTCAGCATATACGAGCCTGACCAGGACAAGTGGGTCAATCTGGAGTCTGCGCCCAAAATCCTGCGAGACGTGAAGGCGGTGAGCGTGGAGGACCGCTATGTGTACGTCACGGCCCGCACACCTGTCGATACAGATAATGAGGATGGACTGAAGACGGTGACCACTCGCTATGACACGGAGAGCCGCCAGTGGCAGGACGTTGACTCCCTGCCCCTTATTGACAACTATTGCATCTTCCAGATGGCCGTGGCCTCTACTAACTTCTACCACACGGCCTCCTGCTGCCCCAAGAGCTACACGGAGCGCGAGGAGATCGCCAAGCAGAAGATCAGCGTGCGCATCTCCGACGAGATCCTGGAGAGCCTGCCGCCGGAGGTGACCAGCATCGAGGGCGCTGCCATTTGCCACTTCGACGAGGACGTCTTCGTCATCGGAGGCTGGAAGAACAGCGACGACGTGGACAAGCAGTATCGCAAGGAGGCCTACCGCTACTGCGCCGAGAGGAAGCGCTGGATGCTGCTGCCGCCCATGCCGCAGCCTCGCTGCCGGGCCACCGCCTGCCACGCCCGCATCCCCTATCGCTTCCTGTACGGCTGCCAGCGCTACCCCATGCCACAGAACCTGGCCCGCCAGCGGGATCGCATGCAGCAGATGCAGCAGCTTCACCGGCGCACGCTCACTTTACGCCGGCAGCTCCAGTCTCAGATAGAGTGCTGAGCGAGTCGGGTGTTCGCTCGATCGAAGGAACTGCACTGCTCTGTCCGAGGATACACTGCCAGCATCCGGTCCATTGCAGACGCCTTCTTCACCCCCCCACCCCCCGCCACATTACCTGCTGCAGCGGGTCTTGTGTTGCTCTTCTCCTGGATTTCATTAAACTGAACTCTGTGCCATCGGTGTTGTGTTCATGGCTGATTTGTGGAATGCCATGGAATGTGTGGACAGGTGTGCACTGACCTGTGGTCTGTGAGGAAGCATGAGGGGAATGTAAATATGTGAATAAGAGTGTTCTATAGCAGCCAACTACTGAATATCCCTTTTTTTGTCAAGTATGTTGGTGGAGATGCTGTTTATCTGTTTGTACATTCATAGGATAAAGGTGTACGTGTAAACATTTAGATGTATATTTTACATTCCTTTATTGTGTGCCTGTACTTAGGGAGGCTATATGTGACATTATTAATAACTGCATTCCTACATTCAATTCAACTCGCTTAATGACGTCTCATTCCATTTTAACACTGTGACAATCTCTTCATGCAAGTAGAACTTACGTCCAAATGTCTTAACTCTTAACTTGTATTATATTTGCTCTGTTGGAATGGCTGCGCTCGTTTCTGTGCAGCCTCGACAACTAGATAGGAATTATTTCAGAAAGGCTGTTCATCTTAAAATCCCGTAGACTAGATTGCAGTTTCCCTTCAACAGTATATGAAATTGCAATATATTTTTTGTTGCTTGTCTAACACTTGAAAGCTTTCTCAGAGAACTGTGATGTTGAAAAGATGTGATATGATAAAATAATTCCTTTAAATTATCCTAACATTGAAATATTCAATTTGTCCGATCTCTGGCGCAATCATTCCTTTCTTTTGCACTTTGGCAGTCTGTTGCTCAAGTGCACATTCCCATTCGCTCGAGAAACATACTTTGAAAATGTATTTATGTGTGCGAGTGCAAAAAGTGTATGATTTGTGTTCGCAGAGCTTCTCTACACTGCACTTTTTGACATTTAATTGTTTTTAAAGTCTTAAAGAAATGTTGGGATTTAAGTTGCTGTTGCACTTTGACTTTGCTTATTTCATTTGTTTCATATCAGACGAGGTGATTGTATTTTGGAAAGGCTTGGATTTAGCCGAGTGCGTAAGTTTTGATCTTTGGAAAAAAAAAAAAAAAAATGTCGTCATTCGCGGACTTGTTTCCAACATGCAATGTTTCGTTTTATCCTTGTGTTATTGTACTTAACTTCCACATGGGTGTATATTAGAGACTTGCTATGTTGTTCTGTGGTCTCCTCTGACCCTCCTAATAGACTTAGACATTAGACGAAAAGGAATCTGACTGATGGGCAAAGCCAACAAATTGTTACATGAATGTGTTGTGACTGACATTCAGAAATTCCAGATGTGCAGCACCTATTACAGCATAAAGGTTACGGAGCGAAGAAATGATATTCATTTCCACTTTATGACCAACATAAATAGCGCTGCAGATATTACGTGGAATAAGCTTTGTAATTTGCTTTGCATGTGATCGTCTGACATTGTGTCCTTGTATTGGATGTAAGAAATGTTTGTCATCACTTGCAATTAAAGTTGTTTTGTTAGTCAAATGGTTGCACGCACACACACAGTGTGTTATTGCTTTGTTGGACTTCAAGGAGTTACTACTCAGAAATCTTGATGCATAAGAAGCTACAAAAATGCCAACCTCCAATGGCTACTTGTAACAAATGTAGGTAGGTTGCACTGTCATCAGTGGTATTGACATTCATTATTTTAAAAAGTTAGTGTTTTTGTTCATTTTAGATACATGCATTCATCTTCATGTATCGGCCCGGTTTTATTCCCTCTATCATTACCAGGACACCGCAGGGAAACCCTGGTGCAGAGCCGGGGTGGGAACCTTGTATCAGAGCCTTTGCTCTGGGGGGAGAACACATACCGTCACACCTCAACTTATACAAGTAGTGGTGCTGCATTTAGGTCTCATCTCGCACTCAATATAATGTCAAACAAAGAGAAATGTTTGGTCCCAGAGAATGCATGGCATCTTCACCTTTATTGTATTTTGTGTAGACGGTTCCCATCCATGGTTTGTAATAAAAAATCACGTCTCGGTCACTGAGAAAATAATTTAAAATCAACTATGTACCACTTTGTTTTGTCAGTTAAAATAAAATGCCTACACTCTCAACAGTACCTGAAGGCAGCATCACCGCTGACGCTTCACCCAGACGATTCAGTCGCACCAGTAGTAACGTTAACGACACGCATCACGGGCGGCTGAGAACTGATGATAGTTAACCTTAACTGAGCGGCAACCCATTTCAAGAAAAATGGTAATGTTTGTTTTTAAGTTAAAGCAACAAAAACAACGCACACTCACATTCAACAACAAAACAAACTAACGTTAGCTAGCTAGGTTAGCTGAACGTACCTAGCTTAAAGTTAGCTCTTCGCGTTGACGTTAGCTATTTGGCTTTCATAGCTGTATCGCATCAGCAAATTTACTGTAGATTATTGTAATAATTACAGCCTCAATGTTTGGTAGTAGCAAATGTCAGTTAGTTCGCTAAACAGTGGGTTTAAACGTGGTGCTAGCCCCTGACTGGTGAGCTAACTGGCAATGCTTGTTTTGCACGGGTAAGATATTGTGTAACCACTTTCTCTTCAACTGTCACATTGTCAACGTTAAGATTCCACAGCTGACCAACTCCTCCGTGTGTATGAGGGACCCTCAGAGGGTGCAGGAGATCCTAGAGGCCATGGTGAAGGCTGGCTCCAACACCGTGCAGGTAACGTCATACAGTGTTTGTCCTAAATGGACAATATATATGAGTGTAGTTGAAAAATAAAACGTATATATTCTTTTCTCCATTTGTCGTCCAGGTGATCTCAGATTTTGACATGACTCTGACCAGATTTGCATACAATGGCAAAAGGTGCCTTACGTGTCACAGTAAGTCGTCTGACAAGTAAGCTTTAGTTCGATGTTGTCGTGCATTTTAAGGATGTTTTAGCTAAACATTGTTGTCACTGACTGTGTTTTATTTTCAGATATTCTTAACAACAGCAAACTCATCTCCAATGACTGCAAAGAAGAGGTACTGTAGTAATGAGGCAGAAGCAGGTTTTCTTTGTTAGGGCTATTGCCATTAAAACCACAACGCAGACATCACAAACATAATGTTCAACTTGTTGGATCTTACAAGGAAACCATGTTGGGGAGTAACTGGTTACATGTAACAGAGTTGCAGAATTAAATTACAAAATACATGTAATTGTAATCAGTTACTAAGAAAAAATATATAATTAAATCTCAAAATATTGACTGACATCTAAATATATTACTTCCTGCAAAGAGCGCATATGTAGAATAAGACATTCATTCTGTTGCTTTGACAAACTTTTAATTGAAGTTCAACAGTAATCAGTGCTGAGTACTGTTCACACTGCCTGGTTTAAGTTTGTTTTTAGGACTTATCAGTTTTATTTGTTGGA
Organism: Melanostigma gelatinosum; assembly: GCF_949748355.1. Classification (NCBI taxonomy): domain Eukaryota; kingdom Metazoa; phylum Chordata; class Actinopteri; order Perciformes; family Zoarcidae; genus Melanostigma; species Melanostigma gelatinosum. The sequence goes on from NC_136646.1 coordinate 12,611,018, forward strand.
AAAGTAATAAAATCAAATAAGTTACATTTCTTTGAATGAATGAAAGTATTATTATATATTACATTTTAGAAATGTTGATGTTCAGACCTTAAGCAATAGACTACCTACAAAAAGACAACCTTTAACTTGTCATTTTATTCATTTGTTCTGTCACTTATACTTAGTCTGTCTGCCCTCTAGAGAGCAAGAGCAAGAATTAAAACAGACAAATGCAATCTGTTCAGTAATGTGAAAGGTTCTTGTTTCAGTCTTCCTGCTGTTAAATCTTCTGTTTCCTCACTTCATTTTTGTATCTTTTTTGTGGCATTTTTCTTCAATAAGATACACATTGCTTCATTATTATTTGGGAAAATATTTTTATTAATATTTCCTAAATCCCTAGGATATAATCTGACAAAAAGTAGAAAAGTGAAGATCATCTCCGAGTGTAATTGGGTAAACCGTTAGTTTTCTATTGTCCTGTTGTCTTCAGCTGAAGGAGCTGCTCAACACATACTACCCTATAGAGATAGACTCTTCACAGTCAACAGCAGATAAACTACCTCTCATGGTGGAGTGGTGAGTATCTAACACAGCTTTTACTCAAATATAATATAATGTATTTGAATGTGTTCATAAACCTGTGCTGCTTATATCTCACAGGTGGACTAAAGCTCATGAACTACTGGTACAGCAGGAGATCAAGAAAGACCAGCTGGCCATTGCGGTGCGGGAGTCCGGTGCCATGCTGAGGTCAGAAAACCTGCTATTTGATAGTTTAAATGTTAAAAACATTGTGTTATGCGTGTGTGTACTTTAATAATGAGTTGTTTTCACAGAGACGGCTACCAGCTCCTTTTCGACCACCTGTACAAGCACAGCATCCCTCTGCTCATCTTCTCTGCTGGAATAGGAGACATCCTGGAAGAGGTCATCCAACAGGCGGGAGTCTTCCACCCCAACGTCAAAGTCATCTCCAACTACATGGACTTCGACGAGTCTGTGAGTAGCCGCGTCGCAAACTACCCATGTGTTGAGAGTGAAGCCATGTATTTGACTCTTCGTCTGCTGCCACAGGGAGTGTTGAGGGCTTTCAAGGGAGAGCTGATCCACATCTACAATAAAAGGGAAGGTGCGCTGCTCAACACCGGCCACTTCCAGGAGCTGCGCACGCGGCCTAATGTGCTGCTGCTGGGAGACTCTCTGGGAGACCTGACCATGGCCGACGGGGTGCAGGACATGGAAAACATCCTGAAGATCGGGTTCCTCAATGACGAGGTCAATAAAATCCCATTGTTTCTATTTTGTTTATTTGAACTCTCTCCCACTTTGTACTGCAACTGTTGCACAATCATCTTCAGTCCCTGCAGCCCTAAGGTAAATGTCAGAGCACCAGTACATTCATATCTACCCTCTAAACAAATAGTACGTATTTTTCAACCCTGGATCCCATTCTCCCATGTTTTTGTGTCTAACGGACGAATAAGGACTACAAGTTCTTAAATTGCTCCAGTATTGAGTGAGAGCGCTGCAGACGGCGGCCGCTCACAAGCTGCAATGTAATCGTATCGGTGCAATTTGGCTCCGTCAATCTACGTCCACTGAAAGTGCTTGTTTTGCCACCGACAGGCTCTGGTTGTTTCTAAGTGTCTGACAAACAAACAAAATACCAAAGTTACCATTTAAATAGTCATATTCTGACATTAATAACACGTCTCCATTTGTGTTTCTCTCAGGTGGACGAGAGGAAACAGTCTTACTTGGACTCGTACGACATTGTGTTGGTAAAAGACGAGACCTTGGAAGTCCCCAATGCGATAATGCTCTACCTTACTGGCAATAAGTGAACACATCACTGGCCCTTTTGTATTTCACACTCCGGCCCCATCAGCTCAGGAGGGCCCCTGCTCACAGAGGGCCAGTTTGAAGGCTTATTTACAGGCAACTAAGAATGTTTCATGATCATTTTATGTTACAAAGTTATTCGCGAGTCCAGTCAGCCGCATCCCTCTTTTATGTCTTTGTCAATCGGCCTTCCTCGTGTTCATGGTAACACTGTATTTGCACCATACTGGACGTGATGGAAGCCAGATTTACACCGTCTACCTACTCTGCAGCATGTGTAGAGTGTGTGTTTGGGGAAGAGATTAGATTGCTTTGGTCTTCATATAGGATGATAAAGGGAAAGAAAAGGGCAGCAATTGGCATCTGGTTTCCAGCCTTTCACAATAAAGCTCATTTTCAGCCATTTTTACCCTGAAACCTGCCGTTTTTAAAAAGGTTTAACGATTTTCTGACAGTTTCAAGTCTTCAATTTCTGGTCACATTGTCAAGCATTCAGCACAGTTTCTAGTTTTTATGAAACCAAGTGTTTTTCTTGTGTTCAACACCCGACTTCAAGCTCTTTTTTTAAAGTACGGTGAGTGGTTATTTGTAAGAACTGTTATTTTACACATTGTAACAAACTAAAGTGACTAAAATGAGTAAAATGACTTATTTCTTTAATTTTCGGACTATGTGCCATTTTTTTGTCCGAAACTTTTTTGTTCCTTTTCATATGTTCCAACTTGTCTCAAATAAAAAGTGGTTCCAGCGGTTAATGATGGTCATGTTTTATTATGCCTCAGCGCTGGTGACAGCTGTGGCCAGAGGCATTATGTTTTCGGGTTGTCTGAAACATCCACTTGGACTTGAGGATGATTTACATTAGGTGGTCACTGTGACCATGAGAATAAAATGATGAAGTGATGACATGAACGTAAATGCATAAAACCATGAGGCGGCAATTCTACTTAAAAATGTTTTAATGAATGAAAAATGTTAAAATTCAGGCTAATGAATTGAAGTCTACCAAACTAATTCACTGGTACATTGATAGTGTGGAAGAAATAAAGCAGGTATTGTCATTTTCTATAAAAGAGTTTATTTTATGTTTTACAACGCTTATATAATAGTACAAACTTACCACTCATACACTGTACAACCAATGTTTTTTGTCAACATTTTTATATGAGGCACTGCATCGACTACTCATTTTATGAAGTCATATTTTGGAAGAAGGGCCCAGCCCAAATGCGTGCGTAGGTAGTTCAATGTAAATCTTTGTGTCTTTTTTTCAACAAGATGCAATTTCACTACAGACCATCTAATCCTTTCACATTCTTCAAACACTCATTTCCTTTGCACAACATATTTTATCAGAAGCTGGCAAAGCAGACCGCTCGACTGCCTTTAAATCAAAAGGCTCAACAATGTTTCAATCCCAGTAAAGACGACAGTATAAGCTCAGCCACTGCACGCCGGCTCCTTACCGCCAATTAAATATCGCTCGCGTCCCCTTTACAGCTCGTCTCGTCTCGCTTGCTCAGGCTCGTCATCCAGTTCTCCTTCTACAATCTTCCCATCTTTATTGCGGTCCTGGTTATTGAACATGTCCTTAATGATGCCATCGGCATCGACCCCTGGCCGAAGACGACCTTTGCCCTCTTCAACTTGTAGCACGATGAAGGCCGAAAACTGGAGACAATAGGAGACAGTTAAAAGCATTCTCCCTGCCGATACATTGAGCAGGAAGCTGGGTAGACGGGACCTCGCTTGTCTGCTTACCTCCTCTAGAGGAACCTCTCTGTCACCATTGAGGTCCATAGCGGGAAAGAGGGGATCTGGGCCGTCTCCCAGCCACACGAACATGTAGCCTTCAGGCACACCCTTCTTCAGCTCCACCAACTCCAGCTCAAAGAAGAGCACTGCACTCCTGGGAACTTCTCCGGCTGGCGACACCCAAAAATTGAAAACACACTTTCATTTAAACCTGAATCACGTGTTCTCTCTCTCGAGTGCAGTCTGAGTAGTGCCAATGGACTGACCTCCATCTTCACCATGGCCCCAGTGCGGTGGAACGACCACCTCCCTCTTCTCGCCCACACACATGCCGCCCAAAGCTCGCTCAAGACCGGGGATCACCTTGTCCGCGCCGAGAGTCGTGATGGAAGGTGCGTCGAACTGGTCCCTGGAAATGGACACATAACCTGTTACTACCGCTCTTAACAGTGGGGCTTTAAAAAAACAAGAAACTTCTGAACATGCAGGCACATGTGCTGTCGTCATGGATAGGTCAAATGGTATATCCGTCAGAGAAGCAGTGATTACATGCAGGGAGCAGGAGGAAGGGGATGCAGCGTAGCAGAGGGCGCTCACGAGGAGTACAGCAGGGTGCCGTCCATCAAGGAGCAATTGTAACGATACTGAATCAAATCGTCCGCTTCACTGGTCGCTTTGCAATCCCGAGGCTTGTGGGTAACTTTAATATCGACCGGGTCTTTGGGGTTGTGGAAGTCAATGACTTGAATGTCAAAGACCAGCACAGCTGAGGCAGGGATGAGGTCTCCTACAGCGGGAGGAAAGAGAATACAAACAAGACGAGTCGGTGCAGTCCAAGTGTTTTCTGAATCCTCCTAACAGCAGTGCGTGAAACTCACCAACTCCCCCTTCGCCATACGCCATGTGAGGAGGGATGGTGATCCTTCTCTTCTCTCCCATGCACAGCCCTTGCAGGGCTTTGTCCATCCCTCGGATCACGTACCCCATGCCGATGTAAGTGTTGTAGGTGCTGTTTCGCTCGTAGCTGTCAAGGAAAAGCGTGAAAGCTCTTAAGCGCTGCGTGTGTATTTTACAGCTTTCTGAGGGACGGAGGAATCTCAAGAGGTTTACCTCGAGTCGAAGGCCGTGCCGTCCTGGAAGCTACCGTTGTAGTGGTAGCGGATGTAATCTCCAGTCAGCGTCCTGCGGGTGCAGCCTTCAGGCGCCTCCTTCACCTCCACAATCAGATCATCCTTCGGGTTGAAGACGTCAACCAGCAGCACCTCAAACAGCAGCGTAGCCTGAGAAGGGACCCGAGTTCCTGTTGGGAAAAGAATAAGACATTCAGTCTATGACTCACAGTGTTTATGTCCACAGCAGCCAAATATACTTTACCTTAATGTGGATCATTTTTCAAAGCGTACTCTAAACTTCCAGGCAGACATTTTTGTTTCGGTCACATTGGAGTGGAACTTCAGACGTGCAGTGACTTGGTCAGACAGTGAGTTGTGTGTGTGACATGAGGAATTCCTTCTTTTTGGGGACTCTCCTCAAAACTAAGTGCATCCAGAAGGTCAATAATCAAACATGAATACTCTGAGAATATGAATGTCATTCAACAGCTGAGTCTGGAGTTTCACACGTGTACTTGAATACACCCACAGAAAAGCATTTTCTAAATAATCTTTGCTCTCAAATAATGCAACTTGACAACAAAGGAAAATGAAAAAAGTAAAACAACAATAGACGACTTATCTAAAGCCCCTTTCACACCATTACGTAAATGTTGCGGCACGTTTGCCATCATAGCACACTGACATGAACAGAAACCAGTGGTTGCTTTGGACCAACAGTAAGGAAACGTATTGTGTGATTTGTAGTTATTGTCAGATCTTGAACAGTTCAAATCCAAGTCGAACAAAGTCCTTTGAAACATAAATGAACATATACAAATAGTAATAGTTGTAGGTGAGTGAATTTAAAATGCTAAACTTTATTTTTTTGGTGTTTGAGATGATTAGATCGTCATCTTGTACATTACTAGTTAGTACCGTGGCCAGTCTCTCCATACGCCAGGAAGGGCGGGATGATGACGATCCTTCTCTCCCCGACGCACATGCCCAGAAGACCCTCGTCCATGCCTTTGATGAGGTCGCCCTGTCCCAAGTAGGTGTCATAGGTCCCATTCCTCGAGTAACTAAAAATCGAAATGCAAAGTTTTCTTGAGAGTCACAGAAACAGAGAAAGAGCTTTTCTGAACGTCATAAAAAGCTATCAGCTCACCTGGAGTCGAAAGCTGCCCCGGACAGCAGGGTGCCATTATAGCGGTAGCGGAGGAAATCTGATGCCACGGTGGTGCGGTGGCAGCTGGCAGGTTTGCCGAGTGTGCGGATCTGGACCTTGTCCTCAGTGTTCCATATGTCCAGCAGGAGAACATCATACACCAACACAGCGTCAGGAGGAACCACACCACCTGTGGGTACAAACAACACGGATTGACACAAACCAGCACAGGTGATGTGTCCAACAGGAGGGGGGGGGCTGACTGTCCTGTTCATCCGCACCTGTTCCGATGCTCCCATAGGCCAGGTATGGGGGGATTGTGATCCTCCTCTGTTCATTGACACACATGCCCTGAAGACCGCGGTCCATCCCCGTGATGAGTCTGCCCAGGCCGACCTGGCTGATGAAGGCTTTGCCTCTGTTATGACTGGAGAGGTGGATGAGAGTCGAGCAGGTAGAAGTGTCAAAAATATTTGACAACGTAAGAAGAACAAAAGAGGAGGATGGTTCTATGAACATTTCATAGTTCTATAATGTCAGAATCAGCAAAAAACCCATCCACATCAGCAGCATTATTCAAAAGGACATCATTTCCTTCTTGGCCTCACGATGATCAGCCGGTTATTTTACATTTCATTTGCAAAACCTGGGGAGGTTGTTTGACGATTGGCCACAAATATCCACCACACCATAACCTCATTGTAGAAACATTGAGGGGGACACTCGGTTATCAACGTGCAATGGCGCTTGACACGTTTGCAGTCATTATCGTGTTCTTTGAGTCCATCAGGAAAATGGTTGTATTCCTGTATTTTATGTGCGTGTAGTGTTGATACTAATCGACGTAACTGAATATGCTTTTGCACCGTTTTAACAATTGGAAATAATATTTCTGAAAGAGTCAGAACTGTATTCTTACACGCTGTATGTTAGTTATATTATCGGTATGTTGTTACCGGAGTTAAACATGAAAGCCAACATTCCCTGTGAATGAACGCAGTCTAAATGAAATGGTGCATTCCGCTGTAACTTCACCTGGAGTCAAACTTTTTCCCATCTGCATATAAGGTACCGTTAAAATGATAACGGATAAAATCTTCTGTTTGCACCTCTCGAGGACACACTTTGGGGATGTCGTACCGGTCCACAACAACATCCACTAACGGCCCTGGGTTGCAATTCACAATGACGTCATGAAGGCAAAATACAACCGTTAATATTATGAGATCCATTTGGAGAATTGCGACAATAACTGCGGAAGCTCGCGGGGTCTGATGAAGGAAGAGAGTAATGTTACCGACAGAAGTCTGGTCCACAGTGGCGATGTGTCAAGACACCTGGAATGAGAGAGAGTACTTCCGGTTATGATTAAAAAATAAATGCCTTGACTATTTCACAATTTTACATCACGTGCAGTCCGGACACTTTTATGACATTCATGTGACATAAAATAATATGACTTTTCAATGATATTTTTTTGTCATGCTATACTATGACTTTTTTCAATATGCTATACTATGACTTTTTTCGACATGCTATGCGATGACTTTTTTCGACATGCTATACTATGACTTTTTTCGACGTGCTATACAATGACTTTTTTCGACATGCTATACTATGACTTTTTTCGACATGCTATACGATGACTTTTTCGACATGCTATACTATGTCTTTTTTCGACGTGCTATACGATGACTTTTTTCGACATGCTATACTATGACTTTTTTCGACGTGCTATACGATGACTTTTTTCGACATGCTATACTATGACTTTTTTCGACATGCTATACGATGACTTTTTCGACATGCTATACTATGTCTTTTTTCGACGTGCTATACGATGACTTTTTTCGACATGCTATGCTATGACTTTTTTCGACATGCTATACGATGACTTTTTTCGACATGCTATACGATGACTTTTTTCGACATGCTATACTATGACTTTTTTCGACGTGCTATACGATGACTTTTTTCGACATGCTATACGATGACTTTTTTCGACATGCTATACTATGACTTTTTTCGACATGCTATACTATGACTTTTTTCGACATGCTATACAATGACTTTTTTCGACATGCTATACAATGACTTTTTTCGACATGCTATACTATGACTTTTTACGACATGCTACGTTATGACTTTTTTCGACATGCTATACTATGACTTTTTTCGACATGCTATACTATGACTTTTTTCTATATGCTATACTATGACGTTTTTTCTACATGCTATACTATGACTTTTTTCGACATGCTATACTATGACTTTTTTCAATATGCCATATTATGACTTTTTTCTACATGCTATACTATGACTTTTTTCTACATGCTATACTATGACTTTTTTCTACATGCTATACTATGACTTTTTACGACATGCTATACTATTATTTTTTTCGACATGCTATACCATGACTTTTTCTACATGCTATACTATGACTTTTTTCTATATGCTATACTATGACTTTTTTCGACATGCTATACTATGACTTTTTTCTATATGCTATACTATGACTTTTTTCGACATGCTATACTATGACTTTTTTCTACATGCTATACTATGACTTTTTTCTACATGCTATACTATGACTTTTTTCTACATGCTATACTATGACTTTTTATGACATGCTATACTATGACTTTTTTCTACATGCTATACTATGACTTTTTCTACATGCTATACTATGACTTTTTACGACATGCTATACAATGACTTTTTTCGACATGCTATACTATGACTTTTTACGACATGCTACGTTATGACTTTTTTCGACATGCTATACTATGACTTTTTTCGACATGCTATACTATGACTTTTTTCTACATGCTATACTATGACGTTTTTTCTACATGCTATACTATGACTTTTTTCGACATGCTATACTATGACTTTTTTCAATATGCTATACTATGACTTTTTTCTACATGCTATACTATGACTTTTTTCTACATGCTATACTATGACTTTTTTCTACATGCTATACTATGACTTTTTACGACATGCTATACTATTATTTTTTTCGACATGCTATACCATGACTTTTTCTACATGCTATACTATGACTTTTTTCTATATGCTATACTATGACTTTTTTCGACATGCTATACTATGACTTTTTTCTATATGCTATACTATGACTTTTTTCGACATGCTATACTATGACTTTTTTCTACATGCTATACTATGACTTTTTTCTACATGCTATACTATGACTTTTTTCAACATGCTATACTATGACTTTTTTCTACATGCTATACTATGACTTTTTTCTATATGCTATACTATGACTTTTTTCTACATGCTATACTATGACTTTTTTCTACATGCTATACTATGACTTTTTTCTATATGCTATACTATGACTTTTTTCGACATGCTATACCATGACTTTTTTCGACATGCTATACTATGACTTTTTCTATATGCTATACTATGACTTTTTTCGACATGCTATACTATGACTTTTTTCTACATGCTATACTATGACTTTTTTCTATATGCTATACTATGACTTTTTTCTATATGCTATACTATGACTTTTTTCGACATGCTATACCATGACTTTTTTCGACATGCTATACTATGACTTTTTCTATATGCTATACTATGACTTTTTTCGACATGCTATACTATGACTTTTTTCTACATGCTATACTATGACTTTTTTCTATATGCTATACTATGACTTTTTTCGACATGCTATACTATGACTTTTTTCTACATGCTATACTATGACTTTTTTCGACATGCTATACTATGACTTTTTTCTACATGCTATACTATGACTTCTTTCTATATGCTATACTATGACTTTTTTCGACATGCTATACTATGACTTTTTTCTACATGCTATACTATGACTTTTTACGACATGCTATACTGTGACTTTTTCTACATGCTATACTATGACTTTTTTCTACATGCTATACTATGACTTTTTTCTACATGCTATACTATGACTTTTTTCTACATGCTATACCATGACTCTTTCGACATGCTATACCATGACGTTTTAGACATGCTATACTATGACTTTTTCGACATGCTATACCATGACGTTTTAGACATGCTATACTATGACTTTTTTCTACATGCTATACTATGACTTTTTTCTACATGCTATACTATGACTTTTTTCTACATGCTATACCATGACTTTTTCGACATGCTATACCATGACGTTTTAGACATGCTATACTATGACGTTTTAGACATGCTATACTATGACTTTTTCGACATGCTATACTATGACTTTTTACGACATGCTATGCTATGACTTTTTTCGACATGCTATACGATGACTTTTTTCGACATGCTATACTATGACTTTTTTCTACGTGCAATACGATGACTTTTTTCGACATGCTATACAATGACTTTTTTCGACATGCTATACTATGACTTTTTTCGACGTGCTATACGATGACTTTTTTCGACATGCTATACGATGACTTTTTTCGACATGCTATACGATGACTTTTTTCGACATGCTATACTATGACTTTTTTCGACATGCTATACTATGACTTTTTTCGACATGCTATACTATGACTTTTTTCGACATGCTATACAATGACTTTTTTCGACATGCTATACTATGACTTTTTACGACATGCTACGTTATGACTTTTTTCGACATGCTATACTATGACTTTTTTCGACATGCTATACTATGACTTTTTTCTACATGCTATACTATGACGTTTTTTCTACATGCTATACTATGACTTTTTTCGACATGCTATACTATGACTTTTTTCAATATGCCATACTATGACTTTTTTCTACATGCTATACTATGACTTTTTTCTACATGCTATACTATGACTTTTTTCTACATGCTATACTATGACTTTTTACGACATGCTATACTATTATTTTTTTCGACATGCTATACCATGACTTTTTCTACATGCTATACTATGACTTTTTTCTATATGCTATACTATGACTTTTTTCGACATGCTATACTATGACTTTTTTCTATATGCTATACTATGACTTTTTTCGACATGCTATACTATGACTTTTTTCTACATGCTATACTATGACTTTTTTCTACATGCTATACTATGACTTTTTTCTACATGCTATACTATGACTTTTTATGACATGCTATACTATGACTTTTTTCTACATGCTATACTATGACTTTTTCTACATGCTATACTATGACTTTTTACGACATGCTATACAATGACTTTTTTCGACATGCTATACTATGACTTTTTACGACATGCTATACTATGACTTTTTTCTACATGCTATACTATGACTTTTTTCTATATGCTATACTATGACTTTTTTCAATATGCTATACTATGACTTTTTTCGACATGCTATACCATGACTTTTTTCGACATGCTATACTATGACTTTTTTCTACATGCTATACTATGACTTTTTTCTATATGCTATACTATGACTTTTTTCGACATGCTATACTATGACTTTTTTCTACATGCTATACTATGACTTTTTTCGACATGCTATACTATGACTTTTTTCTACATGCTATACTATGACTTCTTTCTATATGCTATACTATGACTTTTTTCGACATGCTATACTATGACTTTTTTCTACATGCTATACTATGACTTTTTACGACATGCTATACTGTGACTTTTTCTACATGCTATACTATGACTTTTTTCTACATGCTATACTATGACTTTTTTCTACATGCTATACTATGACTTTTTTCTACATGCTATACCATGACTCTTTCGACATGCTATACCATGACGTTTTAGACATGCTATACTATGACTTTTTCGACATGCTATACCATGACGTTTTAGACATGCTATACTATGACTTTTTTCTACATGCTATACTATGACTTTTTTCTACATGCTATACTATGACTTTTTTCTACATGCTATACCATGACTTTTTCGACATGCTATACCATGACATTTTAGACATGCTATACTATGACGTTTTAGACATGCTATACTATGACTTTTTCGACATGCTATACTATGACTTTTTACGACATGCTATGCTATGACTTTTTTCGACATGCTATACGATGACTTTTTTCGACATGCTATACTATGACTTTTTTCGACATGCTATACTATGACTTTTTTCGACATGCTATACTATGACTTTTTCCGACATGCTATACTATGACTTTTTTCGACATGCTATACTATGACTTTTTTCGACATGCTATGCGATGACTTTTTTCGACATGCTATACTATGACTTTTTTCGACGTGCAATACGATGACTTTTTTCGACATGCTATACAATGACTTTTTTCGACATGCTATACGATGACTTTTTTCGACATGCTATACTATGACTTTTTCCGACATGCTATACTATGACTTTTTTCGACATGCTATGCGATGACTTTTTTCGACATGCTATACTATGACTTTTTTCGACGTGCAATACGATGACTTTTTTCGACGTGCAATACGATGACTTTTTTCGACATGCTATACTATGACTTTTTTCGACATGCTATGCGATGACTTTTTTCGACATGCTATACTATGACTTTTTTCGACGTGCAATACGATGACTTTTTTCGACATGCTATACAATGACTTTTTTCGACATGCTATACTATGACTTTTTTCGACGTGCTATACTATGACTTTTTTCGACGTGCTATACGATGACTTTTTTCGACATGCTATACGATGACTTTTTTCGACATGCTATACTATGACTTTTTTCGACGTGCTATACGATGACTTTTTTCGACATGCTATACGATGACTTTTTTCGACATGCTATACATTGACTTTTTTCGACATGCTATACTATGACTTTTTTCGACATGCTATACTATGACTTTTTACGACATGCTATGCTATGACTTTTTTCGACATGCTATACAATGACTTTTTTCGACATGCTATACTATGACTTTTTTCGACATGCTATACTATGACTTTTTTCGACATGCTATACTATGACTTTTTCCGACATGCTATGCGATGACTTTTTTCGACATGCTATACTATGACTTTTTTCGACGTGCAATACGATGACTTTTTTCGACATGCTATACAATGACTTTTTTCGACATGCTATACTATGACTTTTTTCGACGTGCTATACGATGACTTTTTTCGACATGCTATACAATGACTTTTTTCGACATGCTATACTATGACTTTTTTCGACGTGCTATACGATGACTTTTTTCGACATGCTATACGATGACTTTTTTCGACATGCTATACTATGACTTTTTCCGACATGCTATACTATGACTTTTTTCGACATGCTATGCGATGACTTTTTTCGACATGCTATACTATGACTTTTTTCGACGTGCAATACGATGACTTTTTTCGACGTGCAATACGATGACTTTTTTCGACATGCTATACTATGACTTTTTTCGACATGCTATGCGATGACTTTTTTCGACATGCTATACTATGACTTTTTTCGACGTGCAATACGATGACTTTTTTCGACATGCTATACAATGACTTTTTTCAACATGCTATACTATGACTTTTTTCGACGTGCTATACTATGACTTTTTTCGACGTGCTATACGATGACTTTTTTCGACATGCTATACGATGACTTTTTTCGACATGCTATACTATGACTTTTTTCGACGTGCTATACGATGACTTTTTTCGACATGCTATACGATGACTTTTTTCGACATGCTATACATTGACTTTTTTCGACATGCTATACTATGACTTTTTTCGACATGCTATACTATGACTTTTTACGACATGCTATGCTATGACTTTTTTCGACATGCTATACAATGACTTTTTTCGACATGCTATACTATGACTTTTTTCGACATGCTATACTATGACTTTTTTCGACATGCTATACTATGACTTTTTCCGACATGCTATACTATGACTTTTTTCGACATGCTATACTATGACTTTTTTCGACATGCTATGCGATGACTTTTTTCGACATGCTATACTATGACTTTTTTCGACGTGCAATACGATGATTTTTTTCGACATGCTATACTATGACTTTTTTTGACATGCTATACTATGACTTTTTTCGACGTGCTATACGATGACTTTTTTCGACATGCTATACGATGACTTTTTTCGACATGCTATACTATGACTTTTTTCGACGTGCTATACGATGACTTTTTTCGACATGCTATACAATGACTTTTTTCGACATGCTATACAATGACTTTTTTCGACATGCTATACTATGACTTTTTTCGACATGCTATACAATGACTTTTTTCGACATGCTATACGATGACTTTTTTCGACATGCTACGTTATGACTTTTTTCGACATGCTATACTATGACTTTTTTCGACATGCTATACTATGACTTTTTTCTACATGCTATACTATGACGTTTTTTCTACATGCTATACTATGACTTTTTTCTACATGCTATACTATGACTTTTTTCTATATGCTATACTATGACTTTTTTCGACATGCTATACTATGACTTTTTTCTATATGCTATACTATGACTTTTTTCGACATGCTATACTATGACTTTTTTCTACATGCTATACTATGACTTTTTTCGACATGCTATACTATGACTTTTTTCGACATGCTATACCATGACTTTTTTCTACATGCTATACTATGACTTTTTTCTACATGCTATACTATGACTTTTTTCTATATGCTATACTGTGACTTTTTTCTACATGCTATACTATGACTTTTTTCGACATGCTATACTATGACTTTTTTCGACATGCTATACCATGACTTTTTCGACATGCTATACTATGACTTTTTTCTATATGCTATACTATGACTTTTTTCGACATGCTATACTATGACTTTTTCTACATGCTATACTATGACTTTTTTCTACATGCTATACTATGACTTTTTTCTACATGCTATACTATGACTTTTTTCTATATGCTATACTATGACTTTTTTCTACATGCTATACTATGACTTTTTTCTACATGCTATACTATGACTTTTTTCTACATGCTATACTATGACTTTTTTCAACATGCTATACTATGACTTTTTTCTATATGCTATACTATGACTTTTTTCGACATGCTATACTATGACTTTTTTCTACATGCTATACTATGACTTTTTTCTACATGCTATACTATGACTTCTTTCTATATGCTATACTATGACTTTTTTCGACATGCTATACTATGACTTTTTTCTACATGCTATACTATGACTTTTTACGACATGCTATACTATGACTTTTTTCTACATGCTATACTATGACTTTTTACGACATGCTATACTATGACTTTTTTCTACATGCTATACTATGACTTTTTTCTACATGCTATACCATGACTTTTTCGACATGCTATACCATGACGTTTTAGACATGCTATACTATGACTTTTTCGACATGCTATACCATGACGTTTTAGACATGCTATACTATGACTTTTTTCTACATGCTATACTATGACTTTTTTCTACATGCTATACTATGACTTTTTTCTACATGCTATACCATGACTTTTTCGACATGCTATACTATGACTTTTTTCTACATGCTATACTATGACTTTTTCGACATGCTATACTATGACTTTTTTCTACATGCTATACCATGACTTTTTCGACATGCTATACCATGACGTTTTAGACATGCTATACTATGACTTTTTCGACATGCTATACCATGACTTTTTCGACATGCTATACTATGACTTTTTCGACATGCTATACCATGACTTTTTAGACATGCTATACTATGACTTTTTCGACATGCTATACCATGACTTTTTTCTACATGCTATACCATGACTTTTTAGACATGCTATACTATGACTTTTTCGACATGCTATACCATGACTTTTTTCTACATGCTATACTATGACTTTTTTCTACATGCTATACTATGACTTTTTTCGACATGCTATACTATGACTTTTTTCTACATGCTATACTATGACTTTTTCGACATGCTATACTATGACTTTTTTCTACATGCTATACCATGACTTTTTCGACATGCTATACCATGACGTTTTAGACATGCTATACTATGACTTTTTCGACATGCTATACCATGACTTTTTCGACATGCTATACTATGACTTTTTCGACATGCTATACCATGACTTTTTAGACATGCTATACTATGACTTTTTCGACATGCTATACCATGACTTTTTTCTACATGCTATACCATGACTTTTTAGACATGCTATACTATGACTTTTTCGACATGCTATACCATGACTTTTTTCTACATGCTATACTATGACTTTTTTCTACATGCTATACTATGACTTTTTTCTACATGCTATACTATGACTTTTTTCTACATGCTATACCATGACTTTTTCGACATGCTATACCATGACGTTTTTGACATGCTATACTATGACTTTTTCGACATGCTATACCATGACTTTTTTGTACATGCTATACCAATGATTTTCAACCGCTGTGCCGCGGCACACCAGTGTGCCGTGAGAGATCGCCCTTAAAGGAAACAAGGAATTATTAACAGCTAAGATGCAAGAAACCCGACCAGAGGTAAAGAAACTCTTCATTGTCTGTCATCATAAACCACCAGCAAGTTTCAGCTTGAGAAAAGTCAACATGATGTACAAAGTGACATTACTTGAACAGAAAAACAATCAGATTCGATGTACGTATGCATTTTCAATGGAATATATATTTTTAAATAAAAAATAGATCTGCATTGTGCTTTTATTTTGAACGGGAAATCGACCAAACTTCCGTCCATGCTCTGTCTCTCTCGGTGTTGCTTGATGCGTCTTTCGGCTCATGTACTCCAGAGAGCAGCAGGAGGAGTGGCCCCTGGTACCCACCCACTTTTTAATGGAATTCTGCAAACGTGTAATGCCTGGCCCAGAGGCCTGGCTCCATGATTTCAGTCACGTATGAGACTGAAATCAGTCCTGTGTGTCAAGTGTGCAAATTATTTTCTCTTGGCTCACCAACCCAAGTCTCAGCTTGTCAGTCTGCTAATAAAATAGGTAGCCAAGCTGAAAAACTATTCAGTCAATATTTTATGAATACATCATCTGTCAAGAGTTTGGGATCTGAAAGCAAAATGACTGAAACATATTAAAAAACAAAAACATTAAGATCACTGTTAAAACGTAAATGTTCGTTCATGGGTCTGTTGGGTATTTTCACACTGAGGAAAACTGGACCCTCTGGCCTTTCTTGAGGGGATGTATGTGTGTCAAGCGAACCAGAGTGATCACCATTTATACCGGAAGTATGGAGCTCTTTCTTCAAGGTAATTGTCGCGAGTTGTATTTGCCAGCTGATACCGAGTTGATTGAGATATATTTATTAATTTTACAAGTAAAACCTACTCAATGTTGCCATAGCCTTTCATTTTAACAAAAATATTAATTTCATGAATTCCATTTGTTTTACTATTTGCTACACCAATACATGACAATCTCTAGTTTCTTTTCATATGTGCACCCAAAACACACACAGTACCTGAGAAGCCTCGAATGCAACTCAAAACAATTACTTTGAGAGAAATAAATGCAGACATGATGTTCCTCATGTTTTTTTTATATTTTACGAAATAGGCTACTAAATGTGAAAATTGATCTTTGGAGAAAAACAGCTTCAAAAACACTACAGCATGATTTGAAGGATGGCTGAATATAATATTACATGTCTGTGAAATTAAAACAAATGGGAGTCAACAGAAAGAAGACCAGAAGAGCAGTCGCACAAATAAGAAGGGCTTTTATTTTGAAAGTTTTGACCCGTTGTTCTCTGTTTCAGCATCTTGATGGACGCGACTTTCACAGCATACGTGCAGGCAGTCAGTCATGAGTATTCCCGAGTAAAGAAAGAAGTTTCCTGATCCATTCAAAACAAGAACGCTCTACTGCTCAGAGCCGGTTGAGGTAACGATGCTCCTGAGCACCTTTTGTCTGGCCCTTCTCATCCCGGCCGTGGTGGAGGCTCAGTATGAGAAGTACAGCTTTAAAAGTTTCCCCCAGAAAGACATGATGCCGCTGGACTCTTCGTACAGCTACGCGCTGGAGCAGTACGGAGTGCAGAACTGGGCAGAGAGCGTCAAGTTCCTGGAGCTCAGCCTGCGCCTCCACCGGCTGCTGCGGGACAGCGAGGTTTTCTGTAGCCGCAACTGCAGCTCCGTCAGCCGGGACAACAGCACTCTGTTCGCCGACGGCAGCCTCCGCGTCGTGCGCCACATCCTGCTGAGAGCTGCGTGCCTTAAAAAGTGCAAGGCGGATTTTCCAGTGTTTAAACTCTCGTATCCAAGTAGGGATTTACTGGAAACATTCGAGAAGAGGGTACCGTATCGGTACATACAGTATGCGCACTACCAGGTGAGACCAATGTGGCGAGTGGTGTGTGCCCAAGAGGGCAAAATAAATGTAGGCCCTTACCAATAAATCCTGAAGTTACACCAAATGCTTCCCAAAGTCCCCCAAAGTTCATGTTGTAGAAATGTCATATGAGACTTAAGATATAAGCTTGTTAAAATATGTACACTAACACAGGAGCATGCAGTAGGGTATATGTGTATTTAGCATAGCTGTGCGTAACGGGCGCGATCACACAACAAACTGTATCCGCAGTCGGTTTCTCGAGGCAGATTGACTCGGTTTGACTCACCGAGAGGACATTTCTAGTCGGCGAGATGTGCAGTAGTTTCCCTGCTGCTGCGCCCTCCTGCAGACCCAGCAGTAGCTGAGCATGTGCCACGTCTCTTCCAGTGTTCCCCCTGAAACAATCCCCTCACTCCCCTCTGTCAGGCAGGTTAATGGGGGACGAGGTACGAGGCAAAACAAATCTGATCTCATTTCTGTTTTATCATCTTTGGTTTCATAAATTGTGTAAAGACTTCCAGCTGTTGTTATTGAGTTATTGTGTATCAACAAGAATTCCTATTCTGACATCAGTGACCTACATCCGTCAGTAGTTGTAGCAAAGGGGTCAGAGGTCACGCTATTCAGTGAAGAGTGGTAATGACAGGAGCTGCTGTTTCCCTCCATGCCAGTGAGAGAGATAGTGTCTCTTATTTCAACCCCCCCCCCCCCCCCCCCCCCCACCACACACACACAAATGACTGTGATATTCATTCAAAAGCTGTCTATTCTTCCCCAGCTAAACAACAAGGAGAAGGCTGTGTCAGCGGCTCACACCTTCCTGAAGAAGAACCCAACGGACTCCTATTTAACTAAGAACATGAAGTACTACAAGACTCAGTTTGACGTGGAAGAATATCTAATCGACCACGAGGAGCAGCCGTATGAAGTTCGTAGATGAACATTGTCGGTCTTACCCATGGTGCAAATCAAACACATGCTTAACTATTCAAACTTTTTACATTCACACATCTGTTTGTCATCCAGCCTCTTTTCCTGAAGAGTGTGGCGTTCTACAACAGCGGAGACTTCAGCAACAGTGCCCGAAACATGGAGCAGGCCATCACACAATACTTTGAAATGTACAGTCTCTGCTTGGCAGGCTGTGAGGGCTCTTATGAGATCGTAGAGTACAAAGACTTCTATCCCACCCTGGCAGGTAACAAGGGAGCAATTTTAACGTCTGTTTCCGTTTTGAAATAAGTAATTAATATGCTCGTTTGTTCCCTCAGATCTCTACACAGATGTGTTGAAATGTAAGGTCAAATGTGAGGAGAACCTGACGCCCAACGTTGGAGGCTTCTTCGTGGAGAAGTTCGTAGCCACCATGTATCACTACCTCCAGTTTTCCTATTATAAATGTAAGAACTGTGACAAAGGCTCTGGATTCAGGCTTTTGACGACAACAATACGTCTAAGACTGCTTTGACATGTATTATGTTGTGATCCTCTACAGTGAATGATGTAAAGAGCGCTGCTCCGTGTGCAGCCAGTTACATGCTGTTTGACCGTAAAGACCAGGTGATGCAGCAAAACGTAGCGTACTACCGCTTCCACCGGGAGCAGTGGGGACTTGAGGAAATGGACTTTCAGCCTCGGCCCGTAGGTGAAACAAAGACCTCTTTACTGTCCCCTTATGGTACTTCCTGGACTTTGGTGGTTGAACCAGAGGCGGCAGAGGGTGTTAACATATTTCACACTGCTTTTTACTAAACCAAAGCAGGAAAACGACAGCATAAAGCGGTTCTTGGCATGAACATAAACACAATCTCAGGGTGGTCGTTAGAAAGCCATGTACTCTGGTAAAGGCAGACTTGTTTTCCCATCTTTTTTTCTTGGTTTGGAGTTGCCGAGCAGCTGCAGTGTACCAGCTCTGTTTGTTAAACGTCTTCGCCTTTTGAAGTCAACAAGAGGACAACAAGGCCACATTTGTTGCTTTGTGCCGAGCTATAAAACAGGCTTGTTCTTGCCAGCTACTTGGGTCAACACGCAAGTTTATGTCACTTTTGTTTTTCAGGAGGCTCTGAGGTACGTTAACGAGACAACCAAGCAGAAAGAGATGCTGGAGTTTGCACTGAACTACCTAGAAACTGAAGATGAGGTATGTTGTTGTACTGTTGTTACGAGGCTTGGACGGTGGCACATTTACCGGAAGCATTGGTTTCGGGCAGCAGAGTGAAATAATAGAGAAATAACCTTTAAGACAGTGAACCGACTCGGCAATGTGTATGCATGCAGTATATCTACCCAAACCTCAGCTAACATTAGCCACCATACATCACTGCTCATACCAGACCAAATCAGGCTGTAGGTGGCAAACTGTACTGACATGCATCAGTGGTGCTATCACCTGCTAGTTAGAAGACACAAATGTCACGTTCTAGACAGAATACAGGTCCATTTCGCCCAAATTAGACATGTTAACTAGCAGACTAAGCGCAAGCTGCTGTTGAGGTTGTGGGAAGGGGGGGGCACAAGAACAGAGTCTGAGAGGATGAAACGGAGAGGAAGAGGGGATGAAGGCTGCGGAAGAGAACGCAGGAGGGGGGCTGTGTTTTCCGCCAGCAGCTTGTGGTATGTGGCTGGGAGGTGTTGGCCACTGAGGCTGTGCCACATCCATTTACCTCAGGTCAGCCCCTCCCATCTCTACACACTGCCTGGACCCTAAAGGTGGAAGAGGACTGAGAGAGAGAGTTAAGGCTGAATTACAGGGTGCCCAAGTGACAGATTTATAGACCTAAAAATGAAAAAGTATGCATTTTGCCAGATAGAAGTAAGATAGTAAAATGCTTGCTTGCTGTTGACTGAGTGCTTTGTGTTACCTTTAAGGGCGAGGTAAGTCCAGAGGAAACGGCCTCCTCTCACACAGAGCATCCTGACACTGAGTTTGAGGGTATGGGAGACTACGAGGAGTCCTTCCTGGCTGAATGGTGGCAAGAACCCAAAACTAAGTGGGACGCTGGACAGATCGAAGACTGACACCTGTCCTCGTCTCCTGAGCAGAGAGCTTCCTCGTCCGCCTCTGTTCCCCCTCTCCTGACAACATACCAAAGAGTGTTGACCTCCCTACAGACAGACATCGACATTTGGCAGAAAAATAACAAACCATCAGTGTACGTTCCACCAGCAAAAGGATAAAACGACAAACTTATCCGTCATGTTGATCGAGATCAGAGATCGACATGTTCTGTTTTGGCTAAAACCTTCAGCTGTATTGTTAGTCATGGGCCTGTATGCCAATACTTGTCATTGACTTTTCTACCGTTTTTATTTAATGGCAGCTGAATAGCTGAATGCCTCGGTGCCGTGTTATGAGGAAGGTGACGTGTAGCTTTTCTTATGCTGAACGATTTGTCAACGACCAATTGGGTAGTTGATGTAATAATTTGCTCATAATTAAAGTAATATTTTAATATACTTTTTGTTGTTGTTGTTGTGACTTAATATCAATGCGATCATCAAGAAAATGCATGAGGCACAACATAATATTTGACAGCAGTCATGTTAATTTGATTCGCTGATTCATTTGATGAGTCATTTGTAAAAAAAAAAGAAAGATTTCATTTCATTTATTTAAAAGGGACCATGTACAGTTTAAACATGAATGTCTCCATTCGATGCACTGTACCAGATTATAGTTTAAGCTAATTTGCATCTAATTTGTATCTGCAGTCCCTTGGCAGCTCAAACAAGGACAGAACAACAACACAGTAAAAGGAAAAGACATAATATCGAGATATACCACAAAAAACATACAGGACACCCGATACAACACTACACACAAATAGCACATCAAAAATGAATATGTGTCAATGTGTGACCAAAGAAGATGCTGCTTCCAGCCTCACAAATGGATTTATTCATTTTTCCCCTGTTTCATATCGTCATTTGAATTCCAGTTTTTAGTCTGATTAAAAGGACCACTGAAGGACAAAACAAATGATTTAAAGATGCTAATCTGGAACCAGGAAGAGGTTTAATTAACCACCACTAACAAAAATAAAAAAACAACATTAGCAACATTAATACAAACATTATTCATTCATTATTTCACTCTTAATTAAATGCTATTTATTTATTCTTTCATATGCACACTTCTAAAATCAAGTGTATAATATTAATAATCAATTAAAATTGACCTTTCTTTAATTTGTTTAAGATGTTTAAACAATAAGATGACCTGTGGTGGTTCTAGGTGGGCTAAAAAGCCTGAACCCGACCTCGTGTACGTTGATCAGAATTCCCTGTTTGTCCGGGTTTAAAGCTCTGCGAGAGCTTTTACACAGAAGTATAAATTAGGCATTAGTCCTTCCTACGTAATGTACCCATCAAAGAGGCTGCAAGAGTACATTTCAGGAAATGACGAATAAAGAAGATCTAAAAGATCATATTAAGATGACCGGATAGCAATACACAACACCTGGAAGACAATGTTTCCTGTTTGCATGTTAGACCTATTTGACTGAAAAACAAAAGGCTTTGCCTGTCTCTCTGATGTACATAAACAAATAGCACAAAAGAAGGTTGTGAGCAGTAGAGAACATGGCAGTTAATTTTCTTAAGTGAAGTTATACTTCAGGATTATTTGAACATATTATATTGAATTGACTGCTATAGTTATAATTCATATACAAACATCTGAAACATACGGTGGTTGGTTGACATTCAACTCCACCTGTGAGTTTGTAACATCTGTCCTCAGATGATAATAAGCCACCGCAGATGAAAATGAGCCTTTTGCCTCACTACAGCAAGGTTTATTCATGTGCATTGTTCAATAAACAGAAAATATATTATCACATTAGGCTTCTCCATCTTCAGAAACTATAACATTAAAATGCTGCTTACGTGTTAAAGCATCAGCAATAATAATCTAACATCATTCTTGGCGATATCACAGGGGTCATTCTGTTTTCACTGGATGAGCCTGTGTGTTCTGTGTGTTCTGATGCCACACTCTTTGTCTTGACCAGAGTTTAGATGATGATATTAAATAAAAATCCACTGTTCCCCGTGCCTTTAAGTTAGTTCCTGAGGCTTATCGCCAAAAATTTAGAAATTGTAGCAAAACTGTGAACCAGACTTCTGGTGAATTCACACTTCTGTCTGTCTTAACATACTAAGACAGACAAGTTATTCAAAGATGCCAATCTGGAAACTGAGGATGATGTTTAACCACCACCAACAAAAAAAAACAAAAAAAACATCAGCAACATTAATACATAAATTGATAGTAAAAAAAATAATCGGCAGTCGCAGCCTCAGATTGAAGAACCTCTTGTGGTAAATAATTGAAGGAATCAATATTGATGCATAGTTTTACACAGTTTTGCCCTTAGAATTACTGGGTTTCCTACCACTGTGATTTAAAATACATATTACGATATTTTAAGCAGAAAAGCAAGACATTGAACTCCAAAGTATAACCAGCTATGAAAACCATTAAACATCAATGTAACAAAAGTAGTCGGTGTGTTTTATTTTTAAAGTATTTTATTTTCTTTCCATTTCAAATCAACTACAAGGCTTAGTTAATTCCTCTTTTTTTGTCTCAATTTAAAAAGTGTCTAAAAATATGGGATACGTTGCATCTTATTTTTCACCTTTTTTTCCCCACCATAAACTTCATCGAACAAATTGTATTTGTTACCAACTCTGTACATATTGTAATAATAACAATGGTGCATCTGCCATAGTGCAAAGCTCAACCGAACCAAACTGACCTCTTACACACATACAGTTTCAGACAAGCTGCCTCCTGGACCCCAGACTAGATCTCTTTCATCTCATGTACATTAAAAAGCCCCTGGGCTGAGGCGTTCACCCAGGGCTCAGAGCTATCGACAAATGTACAAAAGATTCATGACATTTAAGCGATGGCTGGAATGATGAGAGAGATGTGAGACAGCTTAGCTGTTACGCCACATTTAAAGACGCATGGACAGCGTTGGCGACCGGAGAGATTTGCAGATGCGGGTCCTGTCGAGAGACTGACGGCTATATGTTTGAAACGGATAAAACTCATTATTTTAACACAGCTTTTAAATAAATCTCCATACAGTGCATTTAACATTCAGTATATCTTGCACATATTTACAAACAGGTGTGCATACAGTTGGCTAGTGCTCGTTTTTTGTAGATACACGACATGAAAACGGTTTCATTATTTATTAATGTGCTGCATTATAGTGGCGTCATGGCTGCAGCGCACAACAGTTTGTAGAAAGAGATGATATTCTAGAGGTAAAAACCTGCCATCCTACCTGTGATAGTTGTTATTTATGTACATGGACACAACTGCCCCTAACACGCATACATTCTTCTTCTTCTTCTTTTTAAAAATCTCTCACACGCTTAGATTCACCCGTGAACAGACGTACGGAATAAACCTCACAAGCGTACAAACATTTGGCCTAAAAGTGGTGAGCACGCGCACACAGACAGATATTGTGGAATGCATGTTGGTCAGTCTGTGGTTGAAAACACTAAGTTACGGTCTCTGCTGCTTTAACAGTTCAGTGGTTCACAATGATCGCAAAACCATAACACCTAGCGCCCCTTTTTAGTACCTGAAACCTTAGGGGGGCAAGTAGGATGCCTCATGTTAAAAGGACAAATAACATTGAACATGAACTCAGTTATCAGGCAGGGCACTGGCTAATGGCTGGTTTTTGAGCCATCGTTTATATGATTGCTAGTCCTTCCTCAGACTCTTTGGAAAACATGCTGACAACAGTCCAATGTACGGTTTCTTTTTAGTTGTCCATGTTGCCAAACTTTGTAGATTAAAACAGATAATTGTCCACTTTTCCAAAGCCTGGCCTTGGATCTTCTCCTTTAAGAAAAAAGGAAACTATTCCACTCCTGTTACTTTATTTCAGGCTGTGTGCTAGTCCAACATTTACCCGTGGACTAAGTTGGTGGCCGGCTTAGTTTGTATGCAGGCAGGAAGGCAGGCATTGGAAAGACATGTCTCGTATTAAATTGGTCCGCCGTTGATATGCTCTTCATCAGACTGTTCAAGATGACAGTAAAGGAGGTACACAGACACAGAATCACATACTCAGAGCCACCGGACTGGAGGAAGACCCTGGTGTCTCCCACAGGTTGAGCCAGATGCTCGTTATGGGCGTGTCCTGGTCACAGTCCTCAGCTGCCTGCCGGAAGCAGCCACACAAGTGTGATACGGCTGGTATGGTGAGAGGAGGCAGGAGGATAGACGATAGGAGCAGACGGGGACGTGGAGGAAACGATGATCGGAAGAGGTTTGGAGAAATTTTGGGACGGGAGTGGAAGACTTTTTTTTTTGTTCCCTTCTTCTCTGATGTGTAAACGGTGGAGGAATACAGGAGTAGACAGGACAGAGAGACAGACATCTTATCCACCACCAGATCTGAAAGAGAAGTGAAAAAGCGCAAAGTTAACAGAAAGAAAGAAAAAAAATACTGACTGTTGCATAGAGGCAACAGAATATGAAGATGCTGTTCTGCTTAAAGGGAATATTATAAGACAGGGGACAGTAGATGGATGGAGAGCTGATGTTTTTTTCTAAGCAGAAACTAAAATGAGATGAAGAATTTGAGCAAAGGGAGCAGTGAGATGCACTTTGAGCATGGTGCGCTGTGGGAATGATGAGTCAATGGATGAACTTTACATGGAGGATGAAGAATTAGGAAGCCATGTTAGGAAGCCATGCTGAGGGGATTTGGAATGGGATGTTTTTGGATGCTGCTCCAGTGACAGAATATCACACGGTCGCGGTCCTGCAAGATTATACCTTCCTCTCCGAATGTTCCTGCATCCCGTGAAGAGAAAAGACCACAACAAAACATTAATGACATGAGGAAATATGACAAGCTCAACTATTTTAAGAAGCACGTTATGAAGCTCATCATCTTGCATGAAACTGAAAGAACGAATACGCAATAACAAATTATAAAGAACGACATCATTCACTGACAGTTAGAATCGTTAAAACGTGGCGTAAACAGGCTTTAATGCGAAATGTGGACATAAGAACTTATATTTTTACTCGGTTAAAATTGAACAGATTCAGGGAAAAAAAACAAAAAAAATCACTTCGTGACTCATTCAAGCCATAATCCATCCATCAATTATCGCGATAATTGTTCTCAACCACATGCAGCAGGTCTACAGTGGTCATAGCACTGAGCCCCATAGAGTCTGACAAGACTACACCAGAAACCTCTACGCCCACCCTCTAAGCCAGAATTTGGACAGGGAGAGAAAACTCCTTACAGCTCATGCACACATGCACAGACACTTACCTCGGGCCCTAAAAGGACTGACTACATGCTAACATGCTACACGCTATAAGGAACTCAAATTTTGCTTTTCAATTCACAACTTTTCATCAGCCACAATAATCGTATGAATCCAACTGTGAGTAAAGTAGGCGCAGTCCTTTTAGGCCAGAGCATAAGGAGTGAGCAATAGCCAGCATGCACAGGTGGAACAGTACAGAAGAAGCACAGCAGCGAGGGCCTTTGGGGTCAGGACGCTGCCTGTAACACGATAACGCAGGCTATGAGAGCACCAGGGGCAAAACTTTAAAAAAGCATTACACTTTTCCACAAATGGCTACGAACTCAAGTGGACTTGAGAAAAGTGCTGCAGCGGTTCCTGGCAGATCAACATCTCAGTCCCGTCGTTACAGTAAAAAGGGACGGAAAGGTGCAGGATGGAGCTCAGGTTTGAAGAAAACAACCGGCGCGATGTTTCGTACAGATGTTGACGCCAAAAGCAGTTGAAGCATTGGCGCGGTTAAGCTCAGACTTGACTTCCCATTTCCCCTTCCCCCAGTTGGACGACGAGTTGCAAACTAGTATTTCAGAGAGGTGAGAGTGGGAGGAGCGGGGGGGGGGGGGTTCCTTACGTTTCGGTAGAAGCAGACAGGTACACAAAGGCATGCCAGAACTCTTACTTAAATCCCCATCCTGTTCCCCCTAGGATTATAGCTGCCAGGAGAATAGCACCAGCGATGGACCCTATTATGATATTGGTGCCACTGGGACCTGCGCAGAGGAAGGAGGAGGGAGGAAGGGTGCGGAGGAGGAGGGGCAGAAACAAAACACCACCACTCTAAAACACACATTAGAGGACAGCATCGACACTGTACGTCAACAACAACAACTAGAGAGAGAAGGGGGCAGATGGTAAGATACCTGCAGGCAGAGAAATAGAGATGAAGCGAAGGAGGACGTTACCAGCATGTGGGAGGTGGTGGTGGAGGTGGGACAACGGGCAGGTGAGCGAGGGAGGTCAGGGAGACAACAGTAAGAAAACAAAAACAAAGGAGAGAGAGTTGTATTACTTTGTTCTCATTCCCCCTCTCCTGCTCTTTCAGCTGGACACCCTCTTGCTCAGGGTGGCTTTTTTTGGCCCTATGAGTGCAGCAGCTCAATTGCTCTGTGTCATTGGCAGACTGCAAGAAAGTGAGGAAGACACTTGAAGACGGCAGTGACTGCAATATATACAGGACTACCTTACACATACACTAACATACTGCACATATGCTCTAATGCGTAAACGTGTCTCAACACACACCCACACTCTTCCAATGTTGAAACCAAGACTCAGCAGGCAGTTAAACACTGTGTGTACTTAATATCTGACAAAAACCAGGTGAACTACTCTTTGTGTTTGAGGACAAGATGCTGTGCTCCACGTCCATACATGGAGAGAGTGGTGATGGGCAGAGAGTATGAGGGGAATATGAGAGGCAGACAGAAAGAGAGACATGAGCAGGTTGAAAGGCGCTGTGGACCTTTCTTCTCTGGGCCAGTCGGGACTGTTGGCTCAGGGATGGGATCATAGACACTGCAGTCCTTCCCCGTGTGGTCCCTGTCACAGATACACTTCACCTCGTTACTGCACGTCTACGAGAGAGAGAGAGAGAGAGAGAGAGCGAGAGAGAGAGCGAGAGAGCGAGAGAGCGAGCGAGAGAGCGAGAGCGAGAGAGAGAGCGAGAGAGAGAGCGAGAGAGCGAGAGAGGGAGAGAGAGCGAGAGAGAGCGAGAGTGCGAGAGAGAGAGAGCGAGAGAGCGAGAGAGCGAGAGAGAGAGCGAGAGGTGAAAATCAAGTGCAAACTATGTAGCCAGTCAGCATGGAGCTGGTGATATACACGTCAAAAGACATCAATGAATTAATCCTTGTTGAAGCTGAATTGTAATTTTAGTGACATATAGCCATTGTTTCAACAACCTTTCAGGGACAGTATTTTAACATAGTTATTTAGATGCTGCTGAAGCAACTTTTGCAACTTTGATGATTTTGGATCTGAATATGCTAATTTTACAGAGGAAATCTTTCACACAAAAGAATAGTTGTTTATCATCTATATCTAGTCCCCTTTTGTTGACACTGTCATAAATGTGTTCATATTTGCATTATCGAAAAAAAAATATTAGAAACACCATCTTTAACTATGACATCAGTAATAAAAGCGTCATTTCATTTTTCTGACAATGTCACCAGGAACATTACGAGCTTCATGAAGAGAGATATCACAGCAAGGTTAGCATTAGTTTAGATTATTGGCTACTGAGTGCATGTGCAGGTCTGTAAAACGTGAAGTTGTGAGCTCAGGAAATCTTTACCCCGTGGTCAGAACAAATGCGGCCATAGTTAGATCCGGAACAGGTGCTGAGATTGAACGCCGCCACAGGGAGGCAGCGTCGCGCCAAACACATCATGTTGGGCCCACAAGGAGTGCCCTCCTCCACATAGCCCAGGTCTGAACCGTCCTCCAGCAGAGCATGGCCGCCTCTGATTGAAGCGTACAATTAGACATTTAAGGACATGGTATTCCAATTGTAAACTCTGTTGTTTGTGGCAGATCAGAGAGACGTGACCCACTTACCTGCAGTCCAGGTATTTGTTCTGGTGGTAGAGGGTGAAGCTGGTCACCTCACCCTGCAGGTCTCCAAACTTTGGTTTCATCGTCACATTGGCACAGAACAGGAAGCCACATAAGACATCCCTATCAGGGGAAAAAGTGAACGGCAGAGAACAAACTCTGGCGGTGTTCACAATAGTCCACTTCTTGACTAAAAAGACATACAGCACCAATAATAGAAACAATTATTGGTGTTTGTCTTTTCATGACATTTGTTGAAATCGTAAAATAAAGCTAGCCTTATCTTTTTAATTCAGTAAAGATTCAAACTTGAGCAGTGCAATATGTGCAAAAAAAAAAGCAGGATGTAGTGAAGACACTGTTATCCTTCTGTATATATCAGCAAGAGGTATAAGGAAGGTGCGACTCACGGCTTGTTGCACTGCAGCCATCCTTGGCCTTCAGGACCCGGACCACAGTTGCCTTTCTCTGTCCCCTCAGCGTTCAGCTTCTCATAACAAAACCTGTCTGCTGAATCTGGGAGGGCAAACAAAACATACTCATCAGAATGAGACTACAGAGCCATATATACACACAACACACCCTTTCCAGCTGCAAGCTGCATGTGTTCTGTACTTACTATAACCCCAGAGTCCCCGACACTGTCCATCACGAGTCCTGCATCGTCCACCGTAACAGCGACCCTGAGGAAATGAGGCAACACTAATTAAGTATCTGTAAGCGTGAACCTGCAGACCAGAAAACACGCCACAAACGAGCCCTTACCTGATTAGTATCACACATGTAGCCATCTAGCCTGTGCACGTTATGAGGACACTGCAAAAGAATTGGAGGACTTAATGTTCTGGATACCCTGCTTGAGTTTGCTGGGTTTTTTCCAGTGTTACATTACAGTCAACTCTACCTGGCTGGAGTCTCCGGTGCAGCTCTCTGGGATATCACAGTCGTTCACAGTCTCTCGACATACCACGCCTCTCCGCTCATACTGGGTCACAGCATAAAAAAGGCAGGTAAATGCTGGACAAGTCACATACGGTAAGTTATCATACAAGATGTAGAGATAAGTAACACTTAGTGGATACTTTTGTTTTTTGCATTTTGGGGAAAGGTACTGTATACATGGGGCACACAACAGGACACTAATATGAAGGTTGTAGGGGTTAAATCTTAAGCCACGCCTTATACCTAGAACTAATTTCTTATTCCTGCTATCCCGATGTGCAAAACACATACAGAAAAAGCGATTACTATATCACGTTATTTCTTAGGCCGACTCACCTTGCAGCTGCTGCAGCAGAGTCCGTTGCTGCACATGGCATCGTGGGTAAGTGTGCACTTTTTACAGCAGGCTCCTCCACTACGGGCGCACTCCTGCAGCCATAGAAACAAAAACAAACCTTCAGCTCCGCTCCAGAAAAAACTGCTTCAGAACCTGCTTTCATGCATGATGTCCCAAACTGGGTTACTCACCACTTGGGATCCACAATCACACTCTTCCCCTGCCTCCACAAAACCATTCCCACACTCTGGAGGGTCCAACAGCTGAGGGAGACAGAGATGGTCATATATATATATATATATATATATATGAGCTCATATACATATACCGTACACAGACAGTATATATATATATATATGTTAATCACATCCTACATCCCCCACATGGCCCTCACCTTGTTTGGCTTGTTGAAGAGGCAGCTCCCGCCCCCTTGGAGCAAGAACTGGATGTACTCATCAACACTGCAGCGAGAAAACTTTCTGGGCAGATAGTATCTGTATTCACAAACACACACACACACACACACAGCACAATGCTTTTCTGCCAGTAAGGAATGCCAGATCCACTGTGGGGTGTCTGTGCCATCACTTTGCAGTCAAGACAGAAATGTTACCATCTGTAGCAGGATATTAATCAAATGAGTCATTTTCAAATCGGTATTGTTCCATTTGGTAAGGAGAGCCAAATCCAAATCGAGCATAGTAACTAGTTTGAAGAAAGTTTGTAATTCTTACAAGGTAATTGGCACATTTATGTCTGATGTTTCAACATTTCTTTCTAACCCATCAGATACACGCTGTGATTATCACAAGCTTGGCTCATTGAAGACTGAGGAAAAGGCAAAGCATCCCGTCTGTTACAGCTCTTAAATTGTTGAACTGACAGAAATGAACAGAAAGAAATAGCAGCGGGAGCGCAAACAAAACATGTCAACAAACAGAGAAAAGATTCATTTCACAGGTGCGTTGTGTTTTTTGTTGTCACGTCAGTGTGCACTCATGTGGATCTTTACCCCGTGTCTTCCATGATGCAGCCTAGCCAGGCGTCTGGACACCGGCAGTCTCCTGTGAAGAAGACCAGGAGGAAGAAGAGCACAGATGAGAGGGGGGGGGGAACTTAAATAAATAACGTGAAAGAAAACAATGTGATTATCATCACATTACAACCTACAACCAACCAAAAAGAAGATGTATGATCAACAAAGAAGACGATTCTTCTTTGTTGATCATAAATCTTTTTGCCTAGAACTGATACCTAGTGACCGAGGTTAGGAAGACCTATAGTGTGTGCACTGAGCTCTTGTCCTGGCATTGAATAATGGACCTGATGGCTCCTCAACATTAATCACAGAGCCCATTGTTCAGTGGCAGCAATGCTCCAACCACCAACCCCTCCTTCTTGGACTCAGGTGACTAATCACCTAATGGAGAAGTCTAATTACAGAAGAGAACTGGACAGGGATGCCAACACCCAACGCTCTCTCGAGCACCCCCTCTCAACACCGTCCCTCCCTGCCTCAATCCTTCCCACACTGATCTCGCTCTCTTGCTTTGATCATTTATTCAGTTCAACCCCGGGTTTGCAGGTCCTAATCTTCCCTCCTGCATTATCTGGCTTTCCTGTCATCTGTTACCTGCAGAGTTGCGGACGTTGTTCCACCTCATGCCGATATTCTGGCCCAGACTCTGGCACAAAGTGATGGCCATTGCTCCTACATTCCCATACTGCAACAAATTCACATAGAATTGACAGAGGAGGGTTTTTATTGTGAGATGGGGACAAATCAATGTTTCACCAGGGAGATAATGTGCTGGACTATATCTAGGCTCGGACCAGTAAGGTGTTGGTAGGCAGATTTCGTTTCCCTTTGGAGGGAGCCAGGCTAACTGTTACTGTTTCCAGTCTTGATGCTGAACTAAGTGTCTGCTGGCTCAAGCTAGTTATTTATTATACAACCATGAGAGAGATACAGATGAAAAAAAAATAAACTGATAAAGCATTTTCCCCAAAATGTCAAACTATTTCTCCAATTTGTCATTTATCTAATAATTCTGTTGCAGCACAACTTGAAACCTTGATATTATTTAACTAATTTTAAATGTTTAAAAAATGTTTTTGTTGTCTTGGTTTAGTCCTTTCACAACCTAAATTTGAACGGTCAATGTTGCTCCAGATTTGTAAACAACGATTTTACTTCTGATCTCAAATTTACGTTTTAAGTTGAGGCGCTTCATTCTAGAGACAACCTCTTTCGATTTCCCTCACCTCGTTGATGCCTCCTCCCCTCGTTAGAGAGCACACTCCTCCTGTGTAGGCCGTCCCACTGCGGCTGCTGGGAAATGTACGCCCTCTGAGGCGCAAAGGAAAGACACCATCATTTAAAAACAAGCAAGCGAGCATCAAATACTATCCTCAATTATCAAGAGATTAGATTCCTCTCACGAGAAAAGATGGACAACGTCGCTCTGATCTTTGATGTTGTCCTTCCTGTACTTCATGAAGTTCTGCAGCGTTATCAATGGATCTTCTACTACTGGCATCATATTTGTAGAGGTCCAGGTCTCCAGAGCAACCAGCACGATCCTCGTGTTCAACTGCTCCTTGTAGATCTGGGGACCGAAAAACGACCATCAGTCGACCACTTTGTTGGCACGACACACGTGTGCTGTGAACACTGTGTGCAGTCTGGGATCAATCATTTTCAAATGTAGAAATAAGCACACACACACACTACTTCTTGACAGGTGGCAGTGTGTGTCTGCAGAGTTAAGGAATAGGAGGATTACAATCCTTCAAACAAAGCTCTTACCGCGTCTGCCATGTTGACCACTGCTTTGGCAAAGTTCTTGGCTTGGCTGTTGGAGCGACGCAGCTGTACAAACTGTGGAGACACAGAGATACACAGACGGCGTAAGAGACGGATCACATTCACTCTCTCACACATAAACACACACACACGTTTGTGTTGCGATACCTATGAAGGATCCTGACATACGGCATACCTTTTTTCAAAAATGATAACAACCAGATTAAATACA
This sequence comes from Melanostigma gelatinosum, assembly GCF_949748355.1. Lineage (NCBI taxonomy): Eukaryota > Metazoa > Chordata > Actinopteri > Perciformes > Zoarcidae > Melanostigma > Melanostigma gelatinosum. Next base: position 12,644,409 of record NC_136646.1, read on the forward strand.
CACATCCCAAACCCGGCTGTCAGATCAAGGCACTGTGGCCATCAGCGAAGATCGGGCGTCCACATAATTAGCAGTGAAGAGTGCTTTTAACTCACCATTTCATTGTCGTTGACCACCATCAACTCAATATATTTGGTCTCAGTCTGGACAGAGGGTTTGCGAACATATCTCTTGGATCGCCTCAGCCCCCCGGACCCCTGCTGCTGCTCCCTCATTTCATCCGGTCTGTCGTCATCACCTCCTCTGCTGCTATCCCACTCACCGTCCTCTGTACAGTCTGGACACAGAGAAGCAGAGCTGCGGGCACTTAGAGCAGCGTTACCATTTTCTTGTGCTATAAAAAGGTGCAGAGCAAACATTCCTATCTCAATTTCAGTGAAAATGTTACAGTTCCCTTTACAAACAGCTGTAACTGTAATCATCACCCCGTCTGAATTAACTTAAAATGCTGTGACGACAAAAAAGAAAATTGGTTTTTGAACATACTACAATAATTGTGTTGGAGGTTTATTGGACAGTAACATAAGCAGTAAATATGAAATTTATAGTCAAATCTATTTTGACATTATTGCAACAGTGGACAGTGGTTTGTATCTAATTCATCCAATTGAAGGAAAAGCAATTTTATGAATATATTGAAATATCATAGGTTGTTCTATTCCGATGTGATATGAGTGTCAATAGTTTATGCTTTAAATGCAATCGTGTACCTGGGCAGTGGGGGGAAAGTCTGATATCAGGCATCCTGCGGATTAAGTGAGCGCCACCATCCTATAAACAGAACACACCCAGATGCCATTGGACAAATAAGGAAATCAGCATTCAGACTCACAATAATTTGGGAATTATCTACCATCAACTGCTATCCTCTGACTGTTTACCTGTTTGCTGCCATTGTGAACGGGCTCAATCCCGTAAGAGAAGAAGCCGTCAGAGAACATGCCGCTGTGGACCAACAACAAGAGAAAGACACTGAGATGCAGAGCAGAAAGAGACAGAAAACTTAAAAATCAAACTACGTAATTATGGGAGCAGAAAAATAGCAGGACAACAAATGTGCATTCATAAATAAAGGTTTACTGTCAGGCTCACCACAGGCCGTGGCAGGTGGAGAGAGCTGCCCAGGACTCTGGTAAACCTCTTAACCGTCCCTGGTAGTAGCAGTGCTCCCCTCCCTGTGGACACAATGTGCCCCTGTTTCATGAAACAATCTCACACATTTCAGGCTTTGCATGCTGTCTTTTCATCCTTCATATCAGAATAGGTCCGCTCTCAGGGGAAACCTCTCACAACCTCTGCATATGCGACTCCCCTCTCCCTCTTTCCCCACGATCGCATTTATGGCACAGTTTCTGACCTACTTGTGTCCTGCGCTCTACTCTACTCCACTCTATTCTGCTTCACTGACAATGGAGGTGAAGGTAAATCCATGACAAGCATCTCTTCAATAAATTAAAACCCATGTTGCCCACACAGATCTGAGAATGTAACATGAAATGACTGTGCAGTAGGAAGGCAGCGTCTGCATCATCTGCTCTTTCCTGTCCTCGTAACAGTTTTGACCGCCACGATAGAGCCCCAGCTCTTGTCTCCAGCTAACACTCCCTCAAAGGAGGGCGCTCTGCTTCACGAGAAGGTCGCAGCGGCGAAGGTGAACCACCAGGAACGGTGAGAAAAGTGAGAGACACTGTCTCACCTGGATCAAACTGAGTTCAGCAGGGTGTCTCAACCTTGCCACGACACCTCGGTGCTTAAAATGGAGGAAAAACAAACGCATTCTGACGACAGAGATGAGTCTGGTGACGTGCTGCCCTGAACGCATCACACCTGCCATGTCCAGCAGCAGCATCAGAGGCATTACGCGAGGCCTCCGTCCAGCTGAGTGACAATCTGGTCTGACTACAGGTCTCCATCCCCGACCCTGCAAGCCACCTCTCCCTCCCGCCGCTCTGGGAACAAATCACACATACACCCCCAAAATAACTCCTCCCTACTCCACAGCTCGTCTTGCCTTTGTATCAACTGACATTTTACTCATCATTTTCCCTCCTCTTCCTCCTCTTCTTCTTTTGCTCACTCTTTCCTCCCTCTCGCTCTTCTTTCATTCTCTGCGCTGCCGAGAAGTTAATGACACTGCTGAGCAGACCGGTTGCTATAGAGACAGGCTTGTGATTGGTCAGGAGGACTGAGGGAGAGTTTGGGATGATTGTGGGTGGGGACACGGAGTGCTTGGTTTGGTGGGTGGGAGACTGCTGGGGGGGGGGGGGTAAGCAGCGAGTGGCACATTTAGACAGAAAAAAAGACGCATTAGCCATCCCTCCTGGCTTGCAAAATGCAATGACATTCCTCTGGTTTGCCCTGACAGGAACACATCACATTAGATGTCAAGGCTTTCATCCATTTTCCTGTTCTCTGTCTCCATTCCTTGAGCTTGTGGCTTTACATCACAGGCATCCGCTGACTTTCTTCTCGACTGTCTGAGAAAGGCCACAGCTGAGAGGCATGCATGCACGCCGCTGATAGGAAGAACCCAAGCATGTAGAGCACAGTAACAGACAGTTAAATGGAAGCCCACTTTTGAAGCAGAGATCACACAATGCACTTTCTATAAATAGAGAAAAACGGGAGGATGAGACCAAACTGTAAACATCACATAAAAATATCAGCCTTAAAAAGGTTAAAAACAAACAAAAATAATGTCTTTTGTTTCTAAAATGAGGCTGAAATGAAAAGGCTCTGCGTCAGACGACCTTAAAATATAAACGAGACATCGCGACTTTGTTCTATAAAGAGCTCGAGAGGGGCATTGCATCTGACAAACAAAACTTTTAAATGTATTCTAAGATTTACTGGCAACAGCACCAGTGTAAAAGTCTCAGTTTCCGCAGCCAAAGAACTGAATGCTGCGCTGCCGCTCTGGTCACCTCATTATTATGCTGCCTTCTTTGTGCCAAAAGACAAGTTCACTCACTAAAATCCCGTCCCTTCACATCCCCACCCCACGCAAACATGTCTTACCACAGACTGGGAGGGTCTGCCATTGTGGTTAAAGTGCCGCTCCACATATTCTGAAGACAGGAGGTGACTGCAAAGAGAAGAGCGATGCCATGAACATCTCTAACAGCATTATCTCCATGTATTGGTGTCATCAGGGTTATTTTCCACCTGTTGTTCTCACCTAAACTCAACATTTTACTGACATGCGGTGTTGATAAAAACCAGTGGAACCTCACAAACATACAGCAGTGTGTGTCTGTGGGTTTTCCACATTGGTATTCCCCATCTTGTCATGGAACATAATAGAGGTGCCAAGTGTGTTTGCTTAAGTGCTGCCAAATGCTAATGAGAACAGCTGCAGTGAATTAAGAGCACCTACTGATACTGTATTGAAGTGTGTACAAAAAGGCAGATCTGATGATTTTGGGGACAGTAATACTAACTGGTTTAGCTCCAGGTCCAGAGTGAAGGTGTGTCCAAAGGCTTCCACTTGGAAACAGCTCTGGGCCAAGTGGACGGCCTGAAAAAAACAACAACCCCACAGAGACACATTTCATTGTTGATAAATCAAAGTGGAACAAAACATTTGTGGTTAAGAGCGTCGCTCTGTAAAAGCCAAAGAGTGATTGTGAAAGCAACTCGGCAGCTGAAATATTATGATTGATAAAGTCTCCATTGATCGACAGTGAATGCCAGAATTCAGGCAGGCATGACTGCAGAGAGCTGTTCACGAGCTAAGCTGGAATTTGGTGATTGAGATGGATGGAGAGGAATGGAGACAGAAGAGAAAACTTTGCTGGTATGCTCTATATTCAGCCATGCTGTGCCAATGGCCCCAATGGACAGCTGCCAATGCTGAGGAGGTGAGGAGACAGCAGGGCCATGGAGTGAGAGAGAGATTTATTGCAGTCTAAACAGTGCGTCTCTTCAGCAGCCATGACTGTGCCAGCATGGCTTTGATCTCAGTCTGGAGGAAGCAGGCCACAGTGAATCACAGGGCTTTTACAATAAAGTGCATCACTACCCGGGAATTATTCTCCCCAGCGAGTATGGACAACAGATTTCTTACTACTGTCTTGGAGAGGCTGAAGCATGGTGTCATCAGGGCTTCGGTCTCTGTGCAGTAATGTCGTTCCACAGTTTACATTGGTCGCATTCGTGTTTTGATCATTGTGCGATACTGCTCTTGGTGGTTGACAAACTGTTTTCGCCAGAAGTTCCATGTAGCAGCCACTCTGGATCTTTCCATTGTATCGCAATGTCTTCCTCAGCGGAAGGAGTTTGCACAGTTGCAATGAAATTGCGCAAAGTTACATTTTTGTCCACATTGGTTGAAAAGGTGAGATTGAAATTTAATAATTGTAATCCAATCTGCGCGAACAGAAAATGTATCTTGATGCAAAAACACTGAAAAACATGAACACTAATTTGTCTTTCAGTGTCAACTGAACACAAATAAATCGGAGCTGAAAATGAACTAGAGCGGCAAGAATGCTGTCTCCTCTCTCTTCAACGCAGCATGATGACAGAACAGAAAGAACAAGTTAAGCTCATCCCCTGCTGCTTCTAAATTGATCATGTCCCTCATTCTAAGTATCTTAAATACTTCAAAAACAACAGCAGCAGATCTGGTAGAGCGGCTGAAACAGGGACGTCGGAAACCTCGTCTGCTTGAACAGTGCCATCATTTGTATCTTCTGAATGTATATTATGGCAGGGATGGGAAGTGCTCAAGCCACTTGGACCATGCAGTACTTCTCACACATGCCTGCTTCATAATTAATCGGGACATCCTTCAACACACCGCTGAATAATGAAGAAGTCCGGGGGGGGGGGGGGGGGGGCACAGCAGCCGGATGGTCGGACATGACTGAATATTTCCGGACAAGCTAAGCACTGTTATGTGGAGATGAGGGCCGTTACAAAACAAACATGCAGGCAAACATTTAAACAGCTCTTGGATAAACTGTGCGTTCACTACAATGCTTGCACAGTACACAGAGCAGGTCAGCAGGTTTCAGTTTCAGAACTTGCTCCACATGCTATACGACCTGATTTTAGGCTGCAAAACAGCAACTTATCTGTCTTGGACATTCATTCTCAGTGGACATTGGAAAGGATACTTTTCAGACACTGGATCAAAATAACGAGGAGCAGAGACTGCTGCAAGACACCACTCTTTACTCTATACCCTGTGTAGCAGAGGCTGCCTGAGCAACAGAGACATGAATGCTGCACTGTTACAGACACTGGAAAAAAAATCTGGTTTCCATCAGCCGCTCACAACAGCCTGTGTTACTGTCACACCCACATATCACACAGACGTTCTACAATGCCACCAATCGTGAATCTCTTCATAAGGATGCATGCTGAGCACTAGATTTACTGATCTGCAAGCAACCTTTTCGTATATTTTGCGCCAGAAAGAAATGTACCTGTGTATGTGAGGTAACAATGAATAAATATTCTCATACATTGCCCAACTGCGGTACTTTCTTTTTAATTAAATTGCAATGAAATTGATCTATTCCTCAGGTTTGCCAGGAGATTCATGAAAGCTATTTAAGGACTCCTGGGTGTACTTGGCGATCAAATTAAGACCACTGGGCTGAGAATCACAGAGAATCGAGTGATTCATTGTGAAATTAACAGCATTGGGAATATGAGAGAGGAATTGGCAATGGGAGGGGGATACCACTAGTTACAACTTACCAAGGTGTTCCCGGTGCTGTTCTTCACCCTGGTATCCAAGTGGTCATGAGCCATTTCTTCCTCTGACTCAATCTGCTGCACCAGCCGCTTTGGATAGGTGACCTTGGGGGCAGTGTCCCCGCTGTCCGGCTGCCCTGTCGGGGTAAACCAGTCCCAGATGCCTCCATCCGGTGCCGGGCTACTGTCCACACCTGCAGGTACAACAGAGACGCTCTCACCACAGGCTCGTGAGTGTGCACAGGGCTTGGCAAGGTATAGGGACACACCTGAGCCTGTCCAAATTGGACCTGGTAGTGGTGTAAACAAATCAAATGGTACGAGTTGATTTAAAAGTGTTATATGTTTAATAAGTCACAATGTGTGACCATTCAGATCAGTGTTTTTTTTTCTGTACGCTAATAGTTTGTTGACCTAATTCATCACACTGAGCAGTTAATAACGTTTAATCAGTCACTGCTCTAATAGAAGTAATTTGGTGGACAAAAGGTTTTAATGAAAAATAATTGCTGAAGTAATTTGTCATAGTTTATAAGCTCTATAGTAGCCTGACGCCCATATTTATATACAGGCAGCTACACAAAGCCATGTAGCTTCAAATCTCAGCAATCGTCATGTAAAACGCATTTCCTTTGTGATTGACAAGTTATATTATTGTGCTTTTCGACGTGTATTGGATTCAACAAAATAGTTATGGGCACGTTTCATGTAGGCGATGCAAATGTGTTGATGCAGCAGCTCTACGGTGCTTTCAGGTCAGCGGACAGGTTGGCACCGAGCTCCCGCTACAATTAAATCACAGCCTACACCGGGCACAGAAAAGTGCTGGTGCAAGTGGAAAACATGTGGATGCAAAGGAAACGAAAAGGGTGCTCCCGCTCTTTATCTCTCACTCTCTCTCTCTCTCTCTCTTACCTGAGACCGCAAGCCTCTCCCCCACTGCAGCACAGACCATGAAGCACCACACCGCCAGCATGATCTTCACATATTCTCCCAGATTACAACATCGAGAGCCGCATAATGTCACAAACCCGGCAGACCGAGGGAAAGAAAAATACCCAAAAATCGCACAGCAGAGACGATGGCGAGGAGCGAAAGTTGATCTGCGAAACATCTGATGATGCGCGTTCTCTCTCTTCCCCCCCCCCCCCCTCTTCTCTCTCCCTTCTCTCTCTCGCGCTCAGCTCCGGCAAACGCCGCTGTTGAAAATTTTGATTGGCATGTCAAAATTATGAAAAATGAATCACAACCCAGGCCCGCTGCGGAGATGATCAATGCAGGCCAATAGATCGATCAGTGAGGGACTCGTGAGGAGCGTGCGCATCTCAGATGCATAGCTCCGTAAGGCTGCGCGGGTGCGTTTATGTGAATGGTTGAGGTTATACGTGCAGGCTATAGCCGATGTGAATCTGCAGTATGCGGACACGAAGTGATGGGAAAGCGAAGAGAAATGCATTGGGTCTGCGGGGAGGACACGTGGGACCCTCCCTCATCCCGAGCAGCCTCCTCCTCTCGTTGCCAGGGAGAGGATGCGACAGCCCGGCTCGGCGCGCGGCCGAACAGAAGCCATAAAGGGAGGGAACGACAATTCATTCATTTTCTAAATGTGGGCGACGGGTATGAATGGCACGATATATCGGAATGCATTAAGAAGATATGCAGGACAAATGTGTGTCCCGAACGAGGAGAGACAACACAGCAGTAACGTAAAACGTAGCCATAGAACGTCATCGTCTCGTGTTCCATGTTGACTGTTATTGTGCCGTCACACTTGTAGACAAGTCCCTGTCATTCTCTGCTGTGGAATACGAACAAGTTCTATATCTACATTTACTGGGATGATGTAAAAGCTGTGGATGCTGTAGGGTCACAATTTCACCTTAATAGTTCATATTTTGTTCACAAACAGATCCTGTCACCTCCAGCTGCCCTTGCAATCTCCTCCGCTGAGCTTCCCCGCCCATGTCCACAGATCCAGGTGCACCTGGATCTCATTATGCTCATCAGCCACTTATTCTTATCGGCCCAGATTCCCCCTGGTGTCAAATAAGAGCTATCCCGCAGTTTTCTGCCTTTTTATTTTGCCTGCCTGATTTGAAGGATTTATGTCCCCCTCGATTTTGGCTGCCTGGTTTTGTGACCCCTGCTTGTTTTTTTCCGACTTGATTAAAGGATTTTGGAAACACAATTACTGCCTCTGAATTTGCTCTTTGATTCTGAAATACATTAATATTAAATCGTATTTGCAATTCTAAAACAAATGTGATGATTGAAGAATAGTAGATTTTGATTTTGGCTTCTCAGTTATGGCAACGGTGTGACACAATGCCTTTTAGCTTATCTGGAACCTTTAAGGATATAGATGCAGAAAACCTGACATGTCACTGTACTTAAATTAAATGAAAAACATTGGTAAAATATTGTGTATAATATAATGTTTAAGAAATGGTAAACACTCAAAAACATGCATCAATACAAACATTATATACAAAATATTACTGTGCTGGCAACACATTTAGTAACACAGCAGTGATTTAGGTAAACATGACAGGTACTGTCTGATGTATGAATTTAACCAGCGTATCAACTGGCTTTTTATTAGGAACCATAAACACAGATCAATCAATTAGAGACCTGCCGTCTATGTATCAATATGTGTTGCTGTCTCAGTGACCTGCAGGGTTTGTTTCCTGATGCAGTTCAAGTCTTCCAGCAGCCATCCTGCAACACTATGGAGGCATATTGTGCTCTGAGAGCCCCCTCTGAATATTTCATCATACCCCCCTTTGAGAGAAACGGGGATCAAGGGATAGTAGGGAAAATATGGAGGGAAGAGCAGCAGGAGGAGTGCAGCATCAAGGGCCAAATAGCTGGTCCTGTTCCTTCTCTGCTGAGAAAACGTAGAGTTCTCAAACTCAAAACAGACCTTATTTCAGTTCAGACTGGCCTTTCTACTGTTCATCTGAACTCAAGAATCACCATCAACATCACCACTGTGCCTTCATGGTTTCCATATCACACAATGCTGATTCACTCAATTAAGTATTCAGCAATCGGGCCACTGAGTAAGAAAAACTGCAAAGAGAACTGCGAGGACTCCGAGTATGCTGACTGTGTTTCACCTGTACGTCATATGATATCTTTATTAGTGTGATAGTTCCTGTAGGGTCTAAGGAATCCAAACAATGAGGAATGTATTACAATGTCTACTTTAATCAACAGCTACTGCCACACTGCCTTCTCAGATGTCTGTTCCTCAGAAAACAACTTTGATAAAACAGAGATTTGACATATTTGACTTCACGAGGGAAGCGTCAACTATTTCTCTACTAAATCCTAAATTTAAAGTTACGTAGAGCCACTATGTTACAGGCTATATTTGCTGCAGAGCTATGAAACAATTGTGAGTATACAGTCAACCTAAATGCCAGAGCCTTGTGAGATAAAGGCACACTGCCCTCTACTGCGTGAATAGCTGCATCATAAAACACACCAGGAAGATGTGTTATTTGCAACTGCATAAAGTCAGCCGGACTAATGTGAAGTCTGAGTACTTAGCATTAGTACACTTTGTTATTTGAAGGATCACTAGAGAAGGATCCTAAAGATGTGACCATTAAGTATTTACTGACTTACAGATGAACAAGATGAACTTCTAAAAAGCTCAAAACAGGAACAAGAATCCCTTCTTCAAAGACTGAACGCTGCAGAGCAGCACTCTAAAGACACGGAGGTGAGTGCGTTCACATTCTTGCCATTCTCACTGAAACTTGGCTCTCTCGTGCGTTATCTTTGATTAAAAATGAGTCGTATCCCTCAGAAAAATGGTGAAGCTATTGCTGCGATGCTGGCCCAAAGCAAAGAAGAATATGGACAGATGATTGAAAACAAAGACCTGAGCTTGCAGGAGCTCACTAGAGTTACACACCAGCAAGCAGACAAGCTGGAGGAGATTCAGACAACCCTTCAGGAGCTCCAGAGTTCACAAGCAGCAGAGATACAGAGGTAGAAATAACTCGAGTCAATTCAGAGCATTTTACTCACCAAACAGTTTCTGCTCAAACCACTTTGTTGCTGTCATGACCCACTTTAAAGGACCAAGGACCTGGAGGAGAATCTTACGGCAAGCAACAATGAACTTGAGAGGAGAAACACACTTTTAGGTAAGCCTCACTGAGGGAAGTGTGTAGATATTTTATTTGTTGCTCTTTCACACTAATAAATACACTAATAACATATAAATATGTTTTACTGAACAGGAGAGAGCCGAGAGCAGAGTGCAGACAAAGATGAGCAGATCAAAATCCTTGAAGATAAACTGGTCGGTGGATTTTAGCTTGTTTCTCAGCAGTCGTCAGAGCTCGAACACAAAGGATGAGAACTTGAAGGCACTCATCGTACGCTTTCCTTGTTCTTAGGAGAGAGAATCCAAATCCGTTGAGTCCATGAAGGCTACGAATGAAACCACTGAACTCAGAGTGGAGGAACTCACAGCTGAGCTGTCGGGGAGAACTGAAGAAGTCCAGCTGTTTAAGGTGATACACATAGATCGCTCATCTCAGAAGGAAAAGTTATGTTCATACCACAGTCTAATACAGAAGCCCGAGGTATCACCAGACCCAATAATGCAGACGAGCTGAAGGCCCCTATCAAAGCAACCTGGGCTTCCATAACACCTCAGCAGGGCCACAGCCTCATCACCACCGTGCCACGCTGCATTGATGTAGTAATTCATGTAAAAGGAGCCCCGACCAAGTATTGAGTGCATACTGTACATACTTTTCAATAAGCCAACCTTTCTGAATTAAAAATGCTTTTTTAAATTGGTCTTATGTAATATTCTAATTTTGTGAGATACTGAATTTGGGGTTTTCATTAGCTGTAAGCCATAATCATCAAAATTAAAAGAAATAAACGCTTGAAATATATCACCCTGTGTTTCATGAATCTTAATATATGAGTTTCACTTTTTGAATTGAATTACTGAAAAAAATTTACTTTTCGATGATATTCTAATTCATTGACATGCACCTGTAACTTCTCATTAACAAAAATCGAACTGTATGGTGGAGACCCAGTTCAATAGGAAACAATGACCTCCAGCATTTACCATCAAATAAACATAAGAGTGCACTGTAGGGCTCACTTGGGTTCAAAGACAGGCGCAAACCCCCTTTGGGTGAATTTAGGAAAGATAGTACTGTTATGGAAGATTTCTATGTTAATCGGGAGAAGAGAGTTTTGTTCACAAATCAATAATAAAGTCTTCAGACGATTGAAAGTTGTCTTTGTTTATTCGCTAGCAAGGGAAAAATGCACAACAGATTCAGTAGTCTGTGGTGGAAGCTTCAAAGTATGTATCACACAAGCTCAGTTGAGTTGGGAGGAGGGTTGCGAAGGTGAAGTGCATGCAACAAAATAAAATGTAAAACAACGAGAAATGAAACAACAAATATAACACATAATATCCATGGATTCCATGGACAATTTAGTGATGAAGTGGTGAAACAGCCAACCAGTTTGTATGGAGTACACCCGAGCAACTGGTCCATATGATCAGTTTTGTTTATGTTAACATGAGAATATATTTAGAATTGTATATTCTTCAGGTCTAATGTAATTTTATTAAGACTCAGAATATGGCTTCCATGAAGTTATTTCAAGTTTTCCCAGTGTGATGTGTTAAAGGACCAGCCCTTCTTTAAAAGAGTATTACATTTGAGCCGGAAGTCCTGCCTACGTCGACTTATATGTATTGCTATTATCAATCTGTATTTTAATGCGTAAAGTGCTCATTTCTCTCTCCTGTAACTACTTTACAGTGTAAGCTTGCACTAAAAAGTGCTACCATTTAACACTGACAGGCAACAACTGTCTGGCTTATAGTTGGCACATTTGTTCACTTAGCCGTGTCTTACACTCATGAGTTCGGAGCAATTAGGTTAATTTGTTTCAGCTGTGGGCTACTTCTTGGGGGTTGCACAAGTGTTGAATCAATGAACGCTGCTGGTGACCTGGCGTTGCCAATGAAGCAATTAAGTTCTTTCACGAGGCTATAAGACCGGCTGACAAAAGCGGTGGGCTTTCCGTGACATACTGTCTTTGGAGACGTATTCAGATAAAGAGAAAAATGAACGGAGTGCCCAGCGGGAAACCTGCCGGCGGTCCGCCGCTGCAGCTGTTGCACTGCGCCCACGCGGACTGTGGGGCGACTTTCACCCGACAGTGGAAACTGAACGAGCACGAGACGGTGCACACCGGAGCGGTGAGGGAAATACCTAGGCTGCTGCATAAACCATTATGTTAACTATATCATACGTGCATGTACTTGGCATAGGCCTTATTGAAGTTGTAGGCTAACCGTTCACAAATGTCCACAGCGCCCGTGTCTCTGTACAGTCGCTGGCTGCGATCGTCGTTTCAAGCGAAAATCGAACCTGATGCGCCACATGCTTAAGCACAGAGGGGTGAAGCAATTCCTGTAAGTCCAATCCGTGCCGTTGCTCTTAACGACTAAAGCCTTCCACCTAATTTTAAACTTTGCTTTGTGCAGATGCGAATTTGAGAGGTGCACGGAGAGTTTTTTCCACGCTGGCAATCTGAAAAGACACGTGCGCTACATCCACGGAGACAAAAACAAGTATTTCAAGGTTTGTCTAAATACACGTGTTTCCACGAGATGGCGCCAAAAGGCCAACCTATAACAGCGTCTGCTGAAAGTCACGGCGCTTGATGTAAATAGCCAGTTTTCAAGTCTTTTGTGTAATTTTTCATTTTTGTTTCTCTTCCAGTGTAACCAGTCCAACTGCTCGTTGACCTTCAAAAAACGCAGAGCGTTTAAACAGCACTTGCAGGAGCATAACGTGGCTGCGAAGTCAAAGTATGTCTGTCGTACACCACAACCTCTCAGAAATGAGGGCATAGATTTAGCTGTAGTGTAAAACCAGACCTGTAGCTGTGGGTTATTGAAATGCCTGAGACCACGAGCCGTTAAAGATTATGCACTTGGCATTTTAATTAATCAGATCTTTGATGCCTGGAGTGCAGGCTCTAGCAGAGATAAATGAGTGGTTACAGGCTGAGTGGGTGTGGTCCCAGTTGGCTTAGTTACATTAATTTTTACCTCTTGCCTGTCCCTGGTGGGGTACTCAGGTGTTCGAAGGACGGATGCGCTGCCATGTTCGACTCCCATATCGCCCGCAAAGCCCATGAGAAGAAGCATGCTGGTTGGTCTACTTAAATCTTAGGAGGGGTCCTTTCATCTTCTTTAATTAAAAGGGGGTTGTGGTTGCATTTGCATGTAATCTTTTAAGGACAAATTACACGTATTATTGGTTCCGCCAAGGGCCCCAGAAAGGGGCCCACTGGTGACGAGCCTTTGATTTCCTGATACACTCTGGCCTTTGGTTCCCTGAAGGTTACCGCTGCCCTCATGTTGACTGCCAGGTGTTTGAACACACCTGGAGTAAACTTATGGCGCACATGACCAAACATCCAGGTAAATATGTTGCGGTCGTATAGTACAGAAGTCCTGAGTGTTTTGAGTTTTGTTTTTCACATTTTTAAAATCTGTCGTATATAGCCACCTTCACATGCCACGCATGTAAGAAGGTGTTTAAGAAAAAGGATGCTCTGCGGAAGCACAAACGGATCCACGCTTCCCATAAGCCCGTGCTGGTTTGTCCCAGGGACGACTGTCAGGCCTACTTCTCCACAACCTTTAACCTGCAGCACCACATCCGCAAGGTGCACCTCAAGCTCTTCAAATACGGCTGCTCCTTCCCCGACTGCCCACGCAGGTTTGCTATGCGGGTAAGTAACGCGTCTTCCGTTACTGGTCCTTGATGGGATGTATCAGAATTGTTTCTTCTTTGCATTCAAAGACGTGGAACTTGAATTCCCTCGAGTAATTTGCATCATGCAGACCTGCCATTTTAATGAACAAAATTAATATTCCAGTTCTGACCCGGCTGAGTCAAGAACACGTCCAACTTCTGACACTGGTTGTGAACATGCCAAATAAATCTTAATTGAGTGGCATTTTCATTTTGTGTTGAATGTAGTTTCAATATGTAGATTACATTATGGCTTTGTTCTATTACACAGGAGAGTTTGACCAGACACCTGCTCCGCCATGACCCAAGCGCCGCCACCCTGAAGGTAAGTCTGATGTCATTATCCAACGGTACAGCCGTGGACTAAAGCGCCACACACCAGTGAGCTCTTAAGCTACCTGCCAGGGGACTATTGATTTTGGGTTTTTCTCTAAACCTGTTGAAATCAGACTCTCCTGTGCTCTGGCCAACTGAAGCTTGAGCGAGTTGGTTTACACGACAATTTCTACTATTTAGGTTGTCAATTGATATAACTGCAAAAACGGACATTGTTCCAAAACGTCTCTCCTAAATTCGTATCCCAACAGAAACGTCAGCGGCCAAAGAAGTCCTGGCAGAAGCGTTTGGATGGACACTATCTGCCCCTTGTGGAGGAAGACTTGCGTACCCTCTTCGCCCTACGCATGCGGCTCTCCCGACGCGCCAAGGTGGAAACCAACCTCGCAGGCCTCTTCAATGAACGCAAGATCCCGCACTATGTTGACCCAGAAGTCAACCTGCGCAATCTGTTTGGTATCAAACCGCCCCGCCCTTTGGAGGAGGAGAAGCCTGAGGTCCTACCACTAACTGGTTGAATACAAATCTATCCAGACTAGCAGTGCTTCTTCATTGTTAAGTTTGAAATTGGTGAAGGCTTTAATTTGGACTTTTTTTTTCTTCAATTTTCTAGAATTGGGTCTCTTTGGTTGAGTTTTTCTAATGTAGCTGACATACATTAAATTATTTGAATTTCAAAGTCATTATTTGAATGTCACTTGACACATTGATTAGGATGTCAAGCTTCTGTGAATTTTGAAGATTCAATTGTAGTTCTTGATGAAATCGGGTCTGACTTGAAATGCTTATTTTGTACATGAATGAACATGAATTCTGTTGACCCAATAAAATGAGTTTCATTTTGAGCAAAGTGGCGTTTAAATCTTTTTCACCTTGTGTTGAGTACTGGAGGTCTGCCCATCAGTAGCAGCTGCTGGAGAGTGCTCAGCTCAAGGACTCCACATTTGTTTGCGCAGTCTTCTGTCATTGAAATTTCAAGATCGAATTGTTGGTACACTCAAACAGCTGTTCTCCTCCAGCATCTATCTTTTGAGCTAGCTTTGGCTTCACATCTTGGTTGACATTTGCGGAACATGTTGGAGGTCATTACGTCTGGACAAAAGGACTTGCACATGAGTAAGAGCTGAGTCACAGAAAGCTTTTCACTTTTGGGGGTGGATGAGACTTTTGAACACTAAATGAACAATCTGCTGTCTAATCTTTCAAATGTGAGGCGACGCAGTTTCGATTCTTTCCTCATGAACAGTCAAAGTAAAGGGACTGGTGGTGTGTAATTGAGTAAATGTAACTACTTAGACAGCTCATTAGACTTACCAAGGTTTGCAGCAGAGCTGTGCCAATTTTCTTAGTTATCCATTTCCTCAGTAGTTTGTTCCATAGTGTTTACTTTCTGTTTTGTTATTTGGCAGTGGAGAAAACTGCACTCAGGTGTGCAGACCCTTTACCTTAAAGTGCCAATACCACTGTATTAAATGAAACAAGTCCTGCATTCAAAACTGTTCCCTCATAAAAGCACATTAAGCTATTATCTGCTACAATGACGTAAGTAGAAAACAATGCATGCAAAACGTCTTGACCGGCCCTCTTAACATTTGATCCATTGTTTTACTACGTCAAATGCATATACATTTTGTGGTTTACAGACGTGGAGCTGATTTTAGCTTTCATACACTATTTAGCCCTGGCTAAAAATGATTTGAGACATCAGGATGTAAATAGTTTTCAAAAAACCAAGTTAAAAGTATGGATACAATTAGATATGGATGGATACAAATGTATATCAATAAGACTCATAATCTTTACAGTTCAAAGGTTACAGTTCATGCAAACTACATGGGACGGGTGTTACAGGTGATTTTGTTACTCTTATACTGCATCGTAGTGTTTATGCGTTTTTGTTTTTAAATCTAGATGTGTAAATTAACTAAAGCTGTCAAATGTAATGGAGAAAAAAGTGGAATATGTTGGTGACGTAGAAGTACGAACTAACAGACATTTGCAGGACAAGACAATATCCACTAAGTACAATGCATAACTAGCATGTATCTTGATGGTTAAAAGCCGCACCCACCTCTCTTCTTCATCTTTTGATTTACTGACGTGCACCGAGAGGTGAAGGCATCTAGAGGCACCGTAGAAGAAGACATGGAGGTCGAGCCTTAGACAGGTGGGCCCAGTAACTATATTCTGACTGTCTGAGATTATTTGAACACGATTGCAGTATATATGATCCAGTTACATAAAAAATACCGGATAAGTATCCGTTTACAAAGATATAAAACGGAAGCAGCAAATTATCCCATTGGATAAACTAGTTTTTTAGTTTTTGCTGGAAAAAATGATTTTGATAAAAACAATTACACAAAGTTTCCCATTCATTTTCTGTCGATATACTAATTGATTAATCAACTAATCCTTCCAGGTTTATTTCTCAGCCAAAAAAACATTAAACAAGCTTGAAAGAGTAAGACTCGATGTGTCACATTTCGCCGCCGTTTAGATTAAGAATGAAAAAATAGGCTTTATCAACGGATGCAGAATGTAAAGGAGAAAGTAAAGGGTTCCTTTTTCGTTTCAATCGTTTTCTTAAATGGCTCCCTTTGTGTGAAACAATTCTTTCTTTCTGGTCCAGTGGAGCAAGGCAGAGTCCATTTCAAAGCTCCAGCTACGTTCTGTAACAGCTTGTCAGTTTGTGTTCAGACAGTGTCTTCACTGCTCTGTTCTTCTTTGCTCTTCTAAAGGTCATTCTCCTGGCGTTGGAGCCTGAGGCGATCTATCTTCCTCCCTGCACATAGCCACTTCTCTGCCTCTTCAGGAACTATACATTAACCTATCCTCCATCCTGCAACAGCTGACCTCTCAAACTGGAGGGTCTGAGCAGAACGACAGAAACGCATGCTTCAACAGCTGTCGGTGTGCGTCCATAATTATCTTGGATGTAGTTATTGTACATCTCATTCCTTTGTCAAAGTCAAAAGCGCGTATAAAAGCATCAATCACACACCCAGTGCTCTCTGTTTATGTTGCATTGTAGCGTGGCTTTCAAAGTCTACAATCAGGAATTTAAAAGGATGACCTTGTTTCAATGGCCATGCAACACAGTAAACAAGGTTTTGTTAAACATTCGTCAGTCTGTTCTGTCGCTTGTCTCGGCAGGTGTTCAGCAGGTGTGGAAAGTACTTGAGTGATTAGCTGTTCCTTGTTGACTGCAGAGTTGTTTTCCACTGGTGCCATGACGGCCCCATGAGAGCGATGGCGCTAATTAGTGTCATAGGAGCCAAGCACCGGACTCGTACCACAGCACCATCATATCTGAATCACATATAGTTAACCACAAGCCTCCCTATCAGCCTCTGCCTCTCCAAAAGGCCATGCCAATTATCCACACAGTGAACATGACCTTTGATGTAACATGCCAAGCTTGAACATGTGCATCACGGAGCAGCACAAAGGGAAAGTCACAATACCCTCACAGCATGGGTGACTGGGACATCCTTTCCACATTTGTTCATTGTTTATATATTTTTTAATCATATTTTTTAAGTATTTATCATAATGCACTATACGTTGACCTTACTTATAAGAGGCTCGTATATGTGGGGAAACAAATTCTCATGTTTCTAATTCAAATGTGAGCTGTTTTTTTCTGGCAACCCACTTTTTAAAAATGAAAAACCATTACGATCCAAATCAAATAGGCCTTGTCTATAAATTGTTAGAAGAGCAAAGTTGTGCGTGAATGCAGCCATTTCAAAGAGATAGACGTTTGACAATTGACAACTTTTATTTTTTGCATGTTATTGAAAACATACCAGTCAGATTTTTTTCCGTCACATCAGTAAAACAAATATAATCTATGCTGGCCTTTCACGTTAGATTCAATAAGTAAACAATTATCAGAGCAATACAAACATTCAGGCTCCCATATTGTGCTTAAAGGTCTACTGCAGACGTAACTGTAACATAAAATAGAAGAAATTCTGCAAATATTTCTGCCAACCATATTAACATCTCCTGCGACCCAGTCTTTCATAATGGCTATTGTAGCTTCATAAATTTGACAAGACGGAAAAGTTCAATGCAAATCTCAAGCTACCTGGCAAATCAACCGTGGACAAAGCTGCAATGGCTTTTGACTGCTGATGTTGGCAGTTTATTTACAGGAATGGATTTCTAAAATAAAGGAAAAGCCTCAATAATCAGGCTGCACAGACTTTATGCAAAGGGTCACACTTTGTCTTAATCTGCTGGTGGCTCCAAAAAGCAGTAAAAGAGAAGTGACTATCCACACTTTGGACTCAAAAGAGTTAAGTCTATTTATCTTTGCAGCTTTAAATGCAGAGATACATCCCCGGGTTGTTTTTCCCAGCTGACTGCAAAGATGCACCATTATAAAACTTGTACCACCTTGATTCTGCATGTTGTGAATCATTTGTATCGCAGTGAGGACAGCTTCGCGATACAAATTGCTCGCTTAGTGTCTCGAGAAGCAACAGAATGATTCAGCTGATGTCTTCACCACAGCCAATAACAGCACTTTTTGCTTTTACCATTAATGCAACAGCTCTATCTCTGTGATACTTTTACAGATCTGCCAGGGGACAATAAAGATGGCTGGTTATTTGTTTTGTGACCCAACTATAAATTAACAAAGTATTGCATTGCACTGATTTAGCAGGTGCGTAAAGTAATTACATCAGCCTCCATAGAAACAATCAGTCATGAAAATCATGAGTGCATTTCTCCCAAACAAACAACTGAGAACGTGTTTTTATTATAGAGGCACTAGTAAATACATCTCTGAAGCTTTTAGTTGCTACTACAACTAGTTTGTGGTGTTCCTCTTTCTTTCTTTTTTACCCTTTTATGAATAAAGTCTTATCCTTTATTCCACACGGATGGCAATTTTGTAATTTGTGGAGTAATTTGTCGCCTCCAGTTTCCTACACAGGACAAAAAGGGGAAAAAACGTTGCTTGAGAAAAATCTGGAAACAAGGAGATAAATCGAAGTAGGTTAACCATACAGTCGTCATTTCCTGATTTAGCCTGCTTCCTCCAGAATAGATGACCCAAAACCTCTTCTACCCTCCCATTTCTCCCTGTTCCCATGGCTCTTTTTGAGGAGTGGCTTTCTGTTGCTGTAACACGACTAAAAAACTGTTTATTTATTTGTTGGTTTCTTTGAACGGGACAGTGCACATGCATAAAAACATTTCTGCAAATGTGTCAGAGTAAGCCAAAAGGCTATTTTTCATCTGTAGTCCCAAAATTGAGCCAAAAATACATCAAATGACAAAGTCAGAACTGAAATATGACTTACTTTAGAAAAGATGATGCAAATAAGATTGATAGATTTCTTTTAAAAGTGGTAATGGTTTCAGACGTCCATTGAAAACTTTAATGAGTGGATGACAGCAAGGACACCGGAAAACAAATCATGGAGCTTTCATTCACCTGAACTAAGCTGACAGAAGGTTGGCGGCAGGACTGATAAGATGAGTTTAAGATATAGAAATCATGAAATAATCATGAAATATTGGTCCACAGCTAGCAGCTCTGTGAGGTTGTATAGGCACAGCAGTGCTTTTATCTACATGCTAATGTCTGCATGCTCTCAATGACAGTGCTAACATGCCAATAAGCAGGTATAATGTCTCACCGTCTTGTTAATATGGTAACATTTGCTTATGAGGCTGATGGAAACGTCATTAGTTTCAAAGGCAGTTGGTCATAAAGCAAGGTATTGGACAAATTGGAATTTGTCCCTGATAAATGTCAGAGGATCAGCTAATTTCATGACAATTCATCCGGCAGTTGTTGAGATAATTCAGTCTGGGCCAAAGTGGTGAACCAACCGACCCTCCACCGACCGAACCAGCTGTTAGCATGGCTGAAAAATAGATTTGGAGTTTAGGGATAAACATTCAGCTTTTAACCTCCAAAGCTTTCCTTAAGCTTGTATTTGAACAGTAAAATGAATCTCAACATCAGATACATATTACCTGTTGCATTATTCTATAAGGACATCCAAGCATGACCTTAGAGGCCTTCAAATTAACCCCATACTTGCCTCAGTCCTAATCACTGACCTTTGGGCAAAGTTATTGCATCTGGAGAGGTAAGAGTGCCAGGACGCTGAAAGTCATCCACAGAAGCGTCGATTGATATAGTGTCTGTTTTAAGATGCCTTTGGCTTTGTGTCAGGAGCTGTCAATTCTTGGAGAAATCATTTCCCCTCGGCTGGACCACTTGGTAATTGACTACTTTGTCAGGTACATTTTGTCTATCAGCGTGACAGAGGAGATCTTGTGTTTCCTCTCATCTCTTATTGTAAACGCCC